>NC_057804.1:513209724-513464711 GCF_018294505.1 Triticum aestivum
AGGTAATTGGGTCAACCATGCCCTGGCAGAACCTTCCAACATGAGGGGCAAATGCTTCATGGCCACCTCGTCGTTCCCACCACCGATCTGAACTGCCACTCGGTAGTCTTCAAGCCAAGTTTCAGGCTTAGACTCACCAGTGAACTTGCTGACTCCTGTTGCCAACCTGAAATTGGGGGGAATAACAGCGGCTCTGATAGCTCTGCTGAAACATTCAGGACCAGAAACATGTACTCGACTGCTCGTGGGCACTTCTCTGTCGAGTGCACCACGATGGGCTCTGTTCCGGTCGACCAACCCTTGCACGATAATGGATCGCGCGTCGAAGCCTGGCTCCCTGGGGTCAACTGGAACTCTACGCCCTGTACTGTACTGACGCCTATCATCTGGCTGCCGAGGAGCGTAAGACCCACCCCTCGGAGGGGAATAGGGCACT
The DNA here is from genome assembly GCF_018294505.1 of Triticum aestivum. Lineage (NCBI taxonomy): Eukaryota > Viridiplantae > Streptophyta > Magnoliopsida > Poales > Poaceae > Triticum > Triticum aestivum. The sequence continues at coordinate 513,210,161 of NC_057804.1, forward strand.
CGACGCCTATCATCTCGGTCGAGCCTGTCGCCATATTGATCTCGCCGAAACTCACGCCCTTCGCGCCGCGGAGGCGATCTGGGGCTGTGAGCCGACTGTACCGTATTCACAGTGACAGATCGACTGTGAATCCTGTTGCGCGACTGAGACACGGCTGAATTCTGATCTCCTGCTGCCCGGAGCAGATCCCTGATCTGCAGCAAACCTCTGCCAGCTTCTGACTGCGAAGGCTGAATGGACTCTGCTATACGGGTCGCAGCTGCTAAATTCTGAATTGGGGTTCGATATACCTGAGTCGGCGGGAAGAGTTGACGTCGACTGGTGTCGGGAACTCGTTGCCGCGCGCGATCGTTGAGTGCTCGCTGAAGGTTCTCCAGTCGAGTGCGCTCGGCCAAATTGGCCAGACGCGCCTCCTCCAAGGCACGAGCCTCGGGGGTTTCCCCTGCGATGGGAACGCGCAGGGGGTCTTCGTTCCTGCGGCGAAGCTCTTCCCTTTGCAGAGAGTCGAGTGGCTCGGGCTGGTACTCTTCGTAGCCTCGTGCAGGGTCGCCGCCATCGCCTGCTCCACCACCACGGGCGAAGCCAGGAGGACTGTGGGGCCCGTCGACCATCAAGATTTCCGCCGCTGGATCACTGCTTCCGCACTCAGACGCAGTCTCTCCGGAGCCAGTCGACTGATCGAACAAGCCGTAGAGAGATTCGTTGGGCTCGATTGCCGCAACTTGCGTAGTGGTCGACTGGCGAGCCACCGCGTGACTCACCCATCGCTGAAGCCTCGACCGGCCTGAGCGCTTGCGCTGGCGGGAGACCGGGAGGGTGGAAGATGGAAGATCCGACCGATACTGGGTCGATGGTTGCCGCAGCAGAACGCCGCGGACACATGCGCGAAAATGCGTCGCACCGCGGACGGGGAGCGCATCCACGTCGAGTGGAGCCTCCTGGAGCCATGCGGAGTCGTCGGCGATGAAGGTGAGAGTGCCGAGACGGATCTCTTGACCCTCGGTCAAAACTCCAGCAGACACCATGATGAAAATACTCGGAAGAATCGCAACTTCTCCACAAAATCGCTAAAACACCCGCCCCAAGGTGGGCGCCAACTGTCGTGATTCTAAGCCTGACAGTAGAGTGGGGGTTAGGTATTGAGAGGCAAGGTCCTAGCTATGGAGAGGTTGTAAGCACAAAGGATGTACGAGTTCAGGCCCTTCTCGGAGGAAGTAACAGCCCTACGTCTCGGAGCCCAGAGGCGGTCGAGTGGATTATGAATGTATGGATTACAAGGTGCCGAACCCTTCTGCCTGTGGAGGGGGGTGGCTTATATAGAGTGCGCCAGGACCCCAGCCAGCCCACGTAGGAGAAGGTTTAAGGTGAGTTAAGTCTGGGGCGTTACTGGTAACGCCCCACATAAAGTGCCTTTACTATCATAAAGTCTACTTAATTACAGACCGTTGCGGTGCAGAGGGCCTCTTGACCTCCTGGTGGTCGAGTGCGTCTTCGTGGTCGAGTCCTTCAGGCCAGTCGAGTGTGTCCTCGTTGGTCGAGTGAGTCCTCGTTGGTCGACTGGAAGGCGACCTCTTCTAGGGATGTCCTAGGGTAAGTTACTTGGGACAGGTCCGTGACCCTACCCTAGGTACATAACCCCATCAGTAGGCACGGTGGTGCGCCCAGGAAGCGGTGACGCTATTGGGCGAGCGGCTCCTGACCTCCTGTTAGTCCTGTGTCTCCTCCTAGAGTCATGTCATCCAGGGACGGCAAGTCGCCGGTGAGGTAGGCGGCTAGGGGCGAGTAGAGATCGGAAGCGCACAGCAGAACATAGGGGAATTGGGGCCTGGGACGACCCAAAATCCCAGGGTGGGCACCCTGTAGAGATACACACCCAAGCGGCGAACATGCATTTTCGAAATTAAATTAGGAACATTTAGCTGACCAATTAAACAACTCTGTTTTAATACTATCAGATTCGTATTTGAACAACTAAGCTTGTTTAGCTTGATGGGTGGAGCAGTGCTATTATGCCACGAAGCACGTATTCTGATCGTATAGTGATCATAAAAGGGGAAAACCCTAAGCTTTTTTTAGCAAAAGAGGGTTTCCCCTCCAATTTCTATTAAAGAAACCACCACGGAACCAACATGATCAATTAAACCCTAAGCATGATCAATTAAACCGTATTATGACTGTGCCATGGCAGATTTAAAGCTGCAAACCGGAGAAATGATATTTAGCATCCATTGTTTGCTTCAAACTAAGAACTAAATTCTAAGAGCTGAAAAGACAGTAGAGTAACCAAGTTACGATCTATTTTCTGGTTGAGATCAAAAAGTTGAGGAGATATGAAGTACCACCTCTCTTGCGGCACCGTGTAGGCATCGGGGGTGCGATGGATGTCGGTGACGTTGAAGCAGATCTGCGATGATAGACAGGTGCATCAGGGGATAAATCCCGTTGCGGTGGAAGAGAAGGTCGTGTGAGCGGCCCCGGAAAAGAGGACGATGACGTCGACAAAGTGAGAGGTTGTGATGCAAGGCTCTTGGTCCGTCGCTGTGGATGAGAAAAGTCCATCTCTAGCAGTGGACGACGCGGTCTTGGTAGACGCTCCTGTTGGGGAACGCGGTTATTCAGGGTGTGCATTCGGTTTTTTCAGTTTGATTCGGTTCGGTTTATACGGTTTTCGGTTTATACAGTTTTTATACTTCGGTTTATACGCTTTTATACATAGATACGGTTCGGTTTCGGTAATAACCATTTAATTTCGGTTTGGTTTCGGTAATAACCAAAATAACCAAAGTTGACGCGAATTTTTGAACAATGCATACTTTTTTTATCACATGGTTCAATCTGTGTATGTAGGTTAGTTTTTTTCTTTTGAGAACTGTGTATGTAGATTAAATCATTAGATGACAGACATGATTTGTTGTATTATGTACATACGACGTGCACCAGATCGAAGCAATATATGACCGCTGAGGCATTCACAAAGATGTATCTACGTACAAGCAAAATCTGAGGACAAGACAAGGAAAGAGCACCGCATGCACTAGCCTCCAGGTATTTTACGTGGAAAAATTATGGCATGAAACAACACAACGCTAGTTTGTAGCCTCCAGGCTCCTTTTTTTTCTTTTGAGGATTAGCGTCCATGCTCCTGGAGTCCTGGGTCCTGGCCCAAGCGCAGCGCCAGCCTCTAGCTCTTGCGCTAGGCAGGCGAAGGCCCAGCCGCAAGCGCCAGGCACCAGCGTGCACCAGCCGTGCCGCAAAATTTAGTACCACCTCGCGGAGCCAGCAGCAAGGAGATGGGTGGATCGCTATAAAAGGAGGGGCGACGGGAAGCATCAGCTCAAGTCATCGGTTGTTTAACACACAACGAAGCTAGTTTCGGTTTGTTTCGATTTAACTGAAAACCATTGGTTTTTAACCGAAAAAACTGATTGTTAAATGGTTTCTAGATTTGGAAACTGAAACTGAACCTGAAACCTGAAAAAACCGATTTTTTGGTTCGGTTTGGTTTTTTTGGTTCGGTTTTTGGTTTTCGGTTCGGTTTTGCACAGGGTGAGTGGTTATTCAAAAAAAATTCCTACGATCACACAAGATCTATCTATGTGATGCATAGCAACGAGAGGGGAGAGTGTGTCCGTGTACCCTTGTAGACCCAAAGCGGAAGCATTAGTTAACGCGGTTGATGTAGTCGAACGTCTTCGCGGTCCAACCGATCCAAGTACCGAACGTACGGCACCTCCGCGTTCAGCACACATTCACCTCGATGACATCCCTCATACTCTTGATCCAGTTGAGGTCGAGGGAGAGTTTCGTCAGCACGACGACATGGTGACGGTGATGATGAAGTTACCGGCGCAGGGCTTCGCCTAAGCACTATGACGATATGACCGAGGTGTGTAACTGTGGAGGGGGGCACCGCACACGGCTAAAAGATCAACTTGATCAACTTGTGTCTATGGGGTGCCCCCTTCCCACGTATATAAAGGAGGAAGGGAGGAGGAGGCCGGCCAAGGGGTGGCGCGCCAAAGGGGGGGAGTCCTACTCCAAGTAGGTTTGGCTCCCCCTTTCCTATTCCTATTAGGAGAAGGAGGAAGGAGGAGGAGAAAAGAAGGAAAGGGGGGCCGGCCCCCAAACCCTAAACCAACTCGGTTTGGGCCAAGGGGGGGGGTGCGCCCCACCACTTGATCACTGCCTCCTATCTCCACTAGGGCCCATTAAGGCCCAATGACTCCCCCCCCGGGGGGGGGGGGGGGTCCGGAAACCTCCCGCTACTCCGAAAAATATCCGATACACTTCGGAACCCTTCCGGTGTCCGAATATAACCTTCCAATATATCAATCCTTATGTCTCGACCATTTCGAGACTCCTCGTCATGTCCGTGATACTATCCGGGACTCCGAACAACCTTCGGTCATCAAAACACATAAACTCATAATACAAATCGTCATCGAACGTTAAGCATGCAGACCCTACGGGTTCGAGAACTATGTAGACATGACCGAGACACGTCTCCGGTCAATAACCAATAGCGGAACCTGGATGCTCATGTTGGTTCCTACATATTCTATGAAGATCTTTATCGGTCAAACCGCATAACAGCATATGTTGTTCCCTTTGTCATTGGTATGTTACTTGCCCGAGGTTCGATCGTCGGTATCTCAATACCTAGTTCAATCTCGTTACCGACAAGTCTCTTTACTCGTTCCATAATACTTCATCCCACAACTAACTCATTAGTTACAATGCTTGCAAGGCTTATAGTGATGAGTATTACCGAGAGGGCCCAAAGATACCTCTCCGAAACACGGAGTGACAAATCCTAATCTCGATATATGCCAACCCAAAAAACACCTTCGAAGACACCTGTAGAGCACCTTTATAATCACCCTTTTTATGTTGTGACGTTTGGTAGCACATAAAGTGTTCCTCCGGTATTCGGGAGTTGCATAATCTCATAGTCTCAGGAACTTGTATAAGTGATGAAGAAAGCAGTAGCAATGAAACTGACACGATCATAATGCTAAGCTAACGGATGGGTCATGTCCATCACATCATTCTCCTAATGATGTGATTGTTGGGGAACGTAGCAGAAATTCAAAATTTTCTACGCATCACCAAGATCAATCTATGGAGATTCTAGCAACAAGAGAGAGGGGAGTGCATCTTCATACCCTTGAAGATCGCGATGCAGAAGCGTTGCAAGAACGCGGTCGGTGGAGTCGTACATGAAGCGATTCAGATCGCGGCCGAATCTGATCTAAGCACCGAACAACGGTGCCTCCATGTTCAACACACGTGCAGCCTGGTGACGTCTCCCGTGCCTTGATCCAGCAAGGAGAGAGGGAGAGGTTGGGGAAGACTCCGTCCAGTAGAAGCACAACGGCGTGGTGGTGATGGAGGAGCGTGGCACTCCAGCAGGGCTTCGCCAAGCACTGCGAGAGACGAGGAGGGAGAGGGGTAGGGCTGCGCCAGGAGAGAGGGAAACTCATGTGCTTGGCAGCCCCAAAACCCCCACTATATATAGGGGAAGGGGAGAAGGGGCCCGGCCCCTCTAGATCCCATCTATAGGGGGGGGGCGGCGGCCAGGAGGGGAGGCTTGCCCCCCAAGCAAGGTGGAGGCACCCCCCTCCCCTAGGGTTTTCAACCCTAGGTGCCTTGGGCCCTTAGGGAGGGGCGCACCAGCCCACTAGGGGCTGGTTCCCTCCCATATTCAGCCCGTCAAGTCCCTCGGGGCAGGTGGCCCCACCCGGTGGACCTCCAGACACCTTTTGGTGGTCCCGGTACAATACCGATAACCCCCGAAACCATTCCGGTGACTGAAACTGGACTTCCCATATATAAATCTTTACCTCCGGACCATTCCGGAACTCCTCGTGACGTCCGGGATCTCATCCGGGACTCCGAACAACATTCGGTAACCACATACAAACTTCTCTTATAACCCTAGCATCATCGAACCTTAAGTGTGTAGACCCTACGGGTTCAGGAATCATGCAGACATGACCGAGACAGCTCTCTGGCCAATAACCAACAGCGGGATCTGGATACCCATGTTGGCTTCCACATGTTCCACGATGATCTCATCGGATGAACCACGATGTCGGGGATTCAATCAATCCCGTATACAATTGCCTTTGTCAATCGGTATGTTACTTGCCCGCGATTCGATCGTTGGTATCCCAATACCTCGTTCAATCTCGTTACCGGCAAGTCACTTTACTCGTTCCATAGTGCATGATCCCGTGACTAACTACTTAGTCACATTGATCTCATTATGATGATGCATTACCGAGTGGGCCCAGAGATACCTCTCCATCATACGGAGTGACAAATCCCAGTCTCGATTCGTGCCAACCCAACAAAAACTTTCGGAGATACCTATAGTGCACCTTTATAGTCACCCAGTTACGTTGTGACGTTTGGTACACCCAAAGCACTCCTACGGTATCAGGGAGTTACACAATCTCATGGTCTAAGGAAATGATACTTGACATTAGAAAAGCTTTAGCAAACGAACTACACGATCTTGTGCTATGCTTAGGATTGGGTCTTGTCCATCACATCATTCTCCTAATGATGTGATCCCGTTATCAATGACATCCAATGTCCATGGTCAGGAAACCATAACCATCTATTGATCAACGAGCTAGTCAACTAGAGGCTCACTAGGGACATGTTGTGGTCTATATATTCACACATGTATTACGGTTTCCAGTTAATACAATTATAGCATGAACAATAGACAATTATCATGAACAAGGAAATACAATAATAACCATTTTATTATTGCCTCTAGGGCATATTTCCAACAGTGATCCCGTTCATCAAATGACAACACATGTCTATGGTTAGGAAACATAACCATCTTTGATTAACGAGCTAGTCAAGTAGAGGCATACTAGGGACTATATGTTTTGTCTATGTATTCACACATGTACTAAGTTTCCGGTTAATACAATTCTAGCATGAATAATAAACATTTATCATGAATTAAGGAAATAAATAATAACTTTATTATTGCCTCTAGGGCATATTTCCTTCAGTCTCCCACTTGCACTAGAGTCAATAATCTAGTTCACATCTCCATGTGATTTAACACAAATATTCACATCTGTATGTGATTAACACCCATAGCTCACATCTTCATGTGACGAACACCCAAAGGGTTTACTAGAGTCAATAATCTAGTTCACATCGCTATGTGGTTAACACCCAAAGAGTACTAAGGTGTGATCATGTTTCGCTCGTGAGAGAAGTTTAGTCAACGGGTTTGTCACATTCAAAGCCGTATGTATTTTGCAAATATTCTATGTCTACAATGCTCTGCATGGAGCTACTCTAGCTAATTGCTTCCACTTTTAATATGTATCCAGATTGAGACTTAGAGTCATCCGGATCGGTGTAAAAGCTTGCATCGACGTAACTCTTTATCACCTCCATAACAGAGAAATATTTCCTTGGTCCTCACTAAGGATAATTTTGACCGCTGTCCAGTGATCTACTCTTAGATCACTATTGTTCCCCCTTGCCAAACTCATGGCAATGTGCGCAGTAGGTCTGGTACACAGCACAACATACTTTATAGAACCTATGACTATGGCATAGGGAATGACTTTCATTCTCTTTCTATCTTTTATCGTGGACGGGATTTGAGTCTTACTCAATTTTACACCTTGTAATACAGGCAAGAACTTCTTCTTTGACTGATCCATTTTGAACTCTTTCAAAAAACTTGTCGAGGTATGTATTCATTGAAAAATCTTATCAAGCGTCTTGATCTATCTCTATAGATCTTGATGCCCAATATATAAGCAACTTCATCGAGGTATTTATTTGAAAAGAATCCTTTCAAACTCTCCTTTATGATTTCCAGAAAATTCTACATCATTTCCGATCAACAATATGTAATTCACATATACTTATCAGAAAGGCTGTAGTGCTCCCACTCACTTTCTTGTAAATACAGGCATCACCGCAAGTCTGTATAAAACTATATGCTTTGATCAACTCATCAAAGCATATATTCCAACTCCAAGATGCTTGCACCAGAACATAGATGGATCGCTGGAGCTTGCACACCTTGCTAGTACCTTTAGGATTGACAAAACCTTCTGGTTGCATCATATACAACTCTTCTTTAAGAAATATCCATTTAAGGAATGCAATTTTGACATCCATTTGCCAGATTTCATAAAATATGGCAACTACTAACATGATTCAGACGGATTTAAGCATCGCTACAGTTGAGAAAATCACATTGTAGTCAACACCTTGAACTTGTCAAAAAAAACCTTTTTGTGACAAGTCGAGCTTTGTAGGTAGTAACACTACTATCAGTGTCCGTCTTCCTCTTGAAGATCCATTTATTTAATATGGTTTGCCTATCATTGGGCAAGTCCACCAAAGTCCACACTTTGTTCTCATACATGGATCCCATCTCAGATTTCATGGCCTCAAGCCATTTCGCGAAATCTGGGTTCATCATCGCTACCTCATAGTTCATAGGTTCATCATGGTCTAGTAACATGATTTCCAGAATGGGTTATCGTACCACTTTGGTGCGAACCGTACTCTGGAAGACCTACGAGGTTCTGTAGTAACTTGATCTGAAGTTTCATGATCATCATCATTAGCTTCCTCACTAATTGGTGAAGGAATCACTGGAACTGATTTCTATGATGAACTACTTTCCAATTCAGGAGAAGGTACAATTACCTCATCAAGCTCTACTTTCCTCCCACTCACTTCTTTCGAGAGAAACTCCTTCTCTAGAAAGGATCCATTTTAGCAACAAAGATTTTGCCTTTGGATCTATGATAGAAGGTGTACCCAACAATTTCCATTGGGTATCCTATGAACATGCACTTCTCCGATTTGGGTTCGAGCTTATTAGGTTGAAGTTTTTTCACATAAGCATCGCAGCCCCAAATTTTAAGAAACAACAACTTTGGTTTCTTGCCAAACCACAGTTCATAAGGTGTCGTCTCAACGGATTTCGATGGTGCCCTATTTAATGTGAATGTAGCTGTCTCTAATGCATAACCCCAAAATGACAGTGGTAAATCGGTAAGATACATCATAGATCACACCATATCCAATAAAGTGCGGTTACGATGTTCGGACACACCATTACGCTGTAGTGTTCCATGTGGCGTGAGGTGTGAAACTATTCCACATTGTTTTAAATGAAGGCCAAACTCGTAACTCAAATATTCTCCTCTACGATCAGATTGTAGAAACTTTATTTTCTTGTTACGATGATTCTCCACTTCACTCTGAAATTCTTTGAACTTTCCAAATGTTTCAGACTTGTGTTTCATTAAGTATATATACCCATATCTGCTCAAATCCTCTGTGAAGGTCAGAAAATAACGATACCCGCCACGAGCATCAACACTCATTGGACTGCATACATCAGTATGTATTATTTCTAATAAGTCACTAGCTCGTTCCATTGTTCCGGAGAACGGAGTTTTAGTCATCTTGCCCATAAGGCATGGTTCGCAAGCATCGAATGATTCGTAATCAAGTGATTCCAAAAATCCATTCTTATGGAGTTTTTTGATGCACTTTACACCGATATGACCCAAACGACAGTGCCACAAATATGTTGCATTATCATTATCAACTTTGCATCTTTTGGCATCAATATTATGAATATGTGTATCACTACGATCAAGATTCAATAAACCATCAACATTGGGTGTATGACCATAGAAGGTTTTATTCATGTAAACAGAATAACAATTTATTCTCTGTCTTAGATGAATAATCGTATCACAATAAACATGATCTAATCATATTTATGCTCAACGCAAACACCAAATAACATTTATTTAGGTTCAACACTAATCTTGAAAGTATAGGGAGTTTGCGATGATGATTATATCAATCTTGGAACCACTTCCAACACACATCACACTTCACCCTCAACTAGTCTCTGTTTATTCTATAACTCCTGTTTTGAGTTACTAATCTTAGCAACCAAACAAATATCAAATACCCAGGGGCTATTATAAACACTAGTAAGGTACACATCAATAACCTGTATATCAAATATACCCTTGTTCACTTTGCCATCCTTCTTATCCACCAAATATTCAGGGCATTTCCACTTTCAATGACCATTTCCTTTGTAGTAGAAGCACTCAGTTTCAGGCTTTGGTCCAGCTTTCGGCTTCTTCACGGGAGTGACAACTTGCTTGTCATTCTACTTGAAGTTCCCTTTCTTTCCCTTTGCCATTTTCTTGAAACTAGTGGTCTTGTCAATCATCAACACTTGATGCTCATTCTTGATTTCTACCTTCGTCAATTTCAACATCATGGAGAGCTCAGGAATCATTTTTGTCATCCCTTGCATACTATAGTTCATCATGAAGTTCCAGTAACTTGGTGATGGTGACTAGAGAACTTTGTCAATCACCATCTTATCTAGGAGATTAACTCCCACTTGATTCAAGTGATTGTAGTACCCAGACATTCTAAGCACATGCTCACTAGTTGAGAAATTCTCCTCCATCTTTTTGGCAAAGTACTTGTCAGAAGTCTCATACCTCTTGACGCGTACATGAGTCTGAAATACCAATTTCAGCTCTTGGAACATCTCATATGCTCCGTGACGTTTCAAAAACATTTTTGAAGTCCCGGTTCTAAGTCGTAAAGCATGGTGCACTAAACTATCAAGTAGTCATCATATTGAGCTAGCCAAACGTTCATAATGTCTACATCTGCTCCTGCAATAGGTCAGTCACCTAGCAGTGCATCAAGGACATAATTCTTCTGTGCAGCAATGAGGATAAACCTTAGATCACAGAGTCCGCATCATTGCTACTATCATCTTTCAACTTAGTTTTCTCTAGGAACATATAAAAACATAGGGAAGCTATACCACGAGCTATTTATCTACAACATAATTGGCAAAATACTATTAGGACTAAGTTCATGATAAATTAAAGTTCAATTAATCATATTACTTAAGAACTCCCACTTAGATAGACATCCCTCTAGTCATCTAAATGATCACATGATCCAAATCAACTAAACCATGTCCGATCATCACGTGAGATGGAGTAGTTTTCAATGGTGAACATCACTATGTTGATCATATCTACTATATGATTCACGCTCGACCTTTCGGTCTCCAGTGTTCCGAGGCCATATCTGCATATGCTAGGCTCGTCAAGTTTAACCCGAGTATTCTGCCTGTGCAAAACTGGCTTGCACCCATTGTATGTGAACGTAGAGCTTATCACACCCGATCATCACGTGGTGTCTTGGCACGATGAACTATAGCAATGGTGCATACTTAGGGAGAACACTTGTACCTTGAAATTTATTAAGGGGTCATCTTATAATGCTACCGACGTTCTAAGCAAAATAAGATGCATAAAAGATAAACATCACATGCAATCAAAATATGTGACATGATATGGCCATCATCATCTTGTGCTCATGATCTCCATCACTGAAGCATCGTCATGATCTCGAACGTTACCGGCGCGACACCTTGATCTCCGTTGTAGCATCGTTGTCATTTTGTCACCTATTGTTACTACGACTATCGCTACCGCTTAGTGATAAAGTAAAACAATTACATGGCGATTGCATTGCATACAATAAAGCGACAACCATATGGCTCCCGCTAGTTGCCGATAACTTTGTTACAAAACATGATCATCTCATACAAAAATTTATATCACATCATGCTTGACCATATCACATCACAACAAGCACTGCAAAAACAAGTTAGACGTCCTCTACTTTGTAGTTGCAAGTTTTACGTGGCTGCTACGGGCTTCTAGCAAGAACCATTCTTACCTACGCATCAAAACCACAACGATTTTTCGTCAAGTGTGCTGTTTTAACCTTCAACAAGGACCGGGCGTAGCCACACTCGATTCAACTAAAGTTGGAGAACAGACACTCACCAGCCACCTATGTGCAAAGCACGTCGGTAGAACCAGTCTCGCATAAGCATATGCGTAATTTCGGTCTGAACCACTTCATCCAACAATACTGCCGAATCAAAGTATGACATGCAGGTAAGCAGTATGACTATTATCGCCCACAACACTTTGTGTTCTACTCATGCATATAACATCTACGCATAGACCTGGCTCTGATACCACTGTTGGGGAACGCGGTAATTTCAAAAAAAATTCCTACGATCATGCAAGATCTATCTATGTGATGCATAGCAACGAGAGGGAAGAGTGTGTCCACGTACCCTTGTAGATCGAAAGTGGAAGCGTTAGTTAACACGGTTGTTGTATTCGTACGTCTTCGCGATCCAACCGGTCCAAGTACCGAACATATGGCACCTCCGTGTTCAGCACACTATCAGCTCAATGACGTCCCTCGTTCTCTTGATCCAGTTGAGTCGAGGGAGAGTTTCGTCAGCACGATGGCATGGTCACGGTGATGATGAAGTTACTGGCGTAGGGCTTCGCCTAAGCACTACGACGATATGACCGAGGTGTGTAACTGTGGAGGGGGCACCACACACGGCTAAAAGATCAACTTGATCAACTTGTGTCTATGGGGTGCTGCCTTCCCACGTATATAAAGGATGGAGGGAGGAGGAGGTCGGCCAAGGGGTGGCGCACCAAAGGGGGGGAGTCCTACTCCAAGTAGGTTTGGCTCCCCCCTTTCCTATTCCTATTAGGAGAAGGAGGAAGGAGGAGGAGAAAAGAAGGAAAGGGGGGCCCAAACCCTAAACCAATTCGGTTTGGGCCTAGAGGGGAGTGCCCCACCACTTGCCCGCTGCCTCCTATCTCCACTAGGGCCCATTAAGGCCCAATGACTCCCCGAGGGGGTTCCGGTAACCTCCCGGTACTCCGAAAAATATCCGATACACTTCGGGACCCTTCCGGTGTCCGAATATAACCTTCCAATATATCAATCTTTATATCTAGACCATTTAGAGACTCATCGTCATGTCCGTGATATCATCCAGGACTCCGAATAACTTTCGGTCATCAAAACACATAAACTCATAATACAAATCGTCATCGAACGTTACGCATGCGGACCCTACGGGTTCGAGAACTATGTAGACATGACTGAGACGCGTCTCCAGTCAATAACCAATAGCGGAACCTGGATGCTCATATTGGTTCCTACATATTCTACGAAGATCTTTATTGGTCAAACCGCATAACAACATACATTGTTCCCTTTGTCATCGGTATGTTGCTTACCCGAGATTCGATCGTCGGTATCTCAATACCTAGTTCAATCTCGTTACCGACATGTATCTTTACTCGTTCTGTAATACTTCATCCCGCAACTAACTCATTAGTGACAATGCTTGCAAGGCTTATAGTGATGAGTATTACCGAGAGGGCCCAAAGATACCTCTCCAAAACACATAGTGACAAATCCTAATCTCGATATATGCCAACCCAACAAACACCTTCGGAGACACCTGTAGAGCACCTTTATAACCACCCTTTTACATTGTGACGTTTGGTAGCACACAAAGTGTTCCTCCATTATTCGGGAGTTGCATAATCTCATAGTCGGAGGAACTTGTATAAGTCATGAAGAAAACAGTAACAATGAAACTAACATGATCATAATGCTAAGCTAACGGATGGGTCATGTCCATCACATCATTCTCCTAATGATGTGATCCCGTTCATCAAATGACAATACATGTCTATGGTTAGGAAACATAACCATCTTTGATTAACGAGCTAGTCAAGTAGAGGCATACTAGGGACTATATGTTTTGTCTATGTATTCACACATGTACTAAGTTTCTGGTTAATACAATTCTAGCATGAATAATAAACATTTATCATGAATTAAGGAAATAAATGATAACTTTATTATTGCCTCTAGGGCATATTTCCTTCAACTCTGACATGGTGGAGGACAGTGGCGATGGATGGGGTGGAGGACGGCGGCTATGGATGGGGTGGCGGACAAAGGAGGCTGGTGTGGGGATCGTGTTCTAGCACGGACGGTGTATGAATGGGAAAAATGAGGGAGAGGTATGGGGAACCATGTTTTTGGGACGCGCCTGTTTAAAATATGGGAAAGTTACGAACTTAGCCCTCGTTTAAAATTTGGACGTCTCATCGGTTGGGGATAGGACGGTAATCTCACATCTCGCCAATATTTGCCCAGAGCGATTTTGGGCGAGGAAAGGGTGTTTTGGTTCCCATGATTGGCGCCCATGGTGTATGAACGGGGCTGACAGGTAGGGCGGTTGTGTCACGTCTGAGTGAAGTTACAAACCTGCCCCTATTGAAAATATTTGCCTACATCGATTTCGGCTGAGTTAAGTTTGTTTTGCCGCCCACCATGTATGAATGGGGAAATGGAGGGAGAAACAGAGGTCTTTCGGACGAGCTTGAATCAAATGTGTTTTGCCGCCCATGTTTGGCGCCCACCATGTCGGAATGGGCTCAGAGGCAGACGTGTCATGTCTAATTGAAGTTACTAACCTACCCCTATTGAGAGCAGTCAAAATCAGGCTGATGGATTGTCCATGTAATGGGTAGACAATAATTTCTATCTTCCAAACACTTGGCTTCGGGCAGCCGACGCGGGAGTGGACATTTTGCCGCTTCTTTTGAATTTTGGGGCAATAAGCATCCACATTTACCCTGGCAACTAAATTCAAATCCATTTTGTATTCCTATATGAATCTTTGCAAATCATTCTATGTGTTTTTATATATCTTCAAAAGCACGACAAAGATGTATTCCACTGTCATATATGAATATGATTTACAAATGCCGATACTCAAATTCAGAAGTTGGAATCCAGTTTAAGGTGAATTTGAATATTTGGAACACTTCATGTCCAACTCAAATGTCACATGCAGCATAATGTGTACTCCCATTTAGATATGTACACAAGTGATGTATCAAGATTCAAATACCGAGTCAATCAACCAAGAATGTACATAACTAACAGACATATAAACACTTATAGAGTATATGGATCAATAATATAAACTAACATACATAAGCCAGGCCACTGTACTTTTTTTTGCTAGAACAACATACTTTTTTTAGCGAAGCTACTACAACATCTTGGCCCTTTCCGATGCGTGCCACTTATGGTCCATCTATACTACTATTATTGTTGAATGCACATTCAACCCGATTGGCATATTTGTAGGTCTGGCACAACAATCAAAATGAAATGTCTCCGAGCCTGATAAATTAATACAGACTTGTGCTCAAATAAAATTACAAACCAAAAAACAAAAAACAATTATTACATGATCTCTAAAACAAATGGTTTGATTGATTATATGAACAAACAACAAAAAGGTTATTCAACGATGGAAAGAACATTTCACCTATGATTTACCAAGTGGGAATTTACTTTCCTTTTTTCCTTCAGGACCTTAACAATGCGGTCAGTCTCAGCTTGCTTTGTTTTGAAATCCACCAAATATTTAATGGTTGTCTTGAGTACTACTTGTGTTTGTGATGTTTGCTTTCTCAACATGTCAACTTCATCTCTAAGTGCAGAAGCAGAATCTCTTTCTACCACTAGTTTAGCCTCTAGAGCATCAACAATTGGCAATTCATGATGCACGATTGGGCCGGTGTCACTGCTGTGGGATGATACAACGTCCATGAGGACCTTGCTCTTTGATCTTGGGCTAACCTGTTTTGCCATTCAAGTTCCGATTGGATTCCGAAAAGTTGAAGTTAGCAAAACATCTCAACTGGGAGTTATAACAGCAAACCAGTTAAAGAAACAAGGAATTAAAGAGTTTCAATTGGATGCTGAAAAGTAGTTATTAACATCGTTATAACCGGTTGTTGCAGCAGCAAAGCAGTTAAACAAACAAGTTTTGCAAAAGGTACCTATTGTGGCATTGGAGTTTCTCTTGGATCCTGAAAGCTTGAGTAGCCAGTAACGTGATTAGAGCAACCGGTTGCAGCAGAAAAGCAGTTAAACAAACAAGTTTTGCAAAAGGAACCTGTTGTGGCATTGGAGTTTCTCTTGGATCCTGAAAAGTTGAGTAGTCAGTAACTTGATTAGAGCAACAAGTTACAACAACAAACCTGTTACACAAATATATTTTTGAAAATGTACCTGCTGTGCAATTGGACTTCCAATTGGATCCTAAAAATTTGAAGTTGGTAAGATGATTACAACAATAAGTTACAACAGCAAACCAGGTAAACAAGGAAGTTTCTGAAAACATACCTGTTGTGTCAACAGAGTTTCAGTTGGATCCTGCAAACTTGAATGTTAGCAATCAATAAATAAAGTTTTGCAAGAGCCATAAGAAACTAACATCAAACTAGTAAAACTAACCAGTTTTGGGAACGTATTTAATTACACATGAAGTAGTAAAACTAAGAAGTTCTTGGCAACATATTAAAGTAACAAGTCGGTACCGTTTACCAGCAACACAAACATCTGTAAATTTCTTTGATGTAAGCAAAATGATTCCAACACACACACACACACACATATATATATATATATAAGTTAAAAAGACGGTGTCCCTCATATAAACCCGATAGTTGTCTATCTATGAACATGCAAACATTACTAGTGCTACAAGTGATAACAACAAACCATTTAAACAAACAGGGTATCAGAAAGTAAATTACATGTGAATTCTGCTGCACCCTAGAAGTACATATGACCAGCTATCTACGTGCTTAAGTAGCTATTTAAGTTTAGGCAAACAGGTAATTCTTAACAGTAAATATCAAACACATAGATAGGAGCAGTCTATAATAGGATTAACAGGCTATGGCATTATGTAATCAGTAGCAAACTAAATTAATCCAAGCAACATAATTGAGCAATTTTGCAATAAGTGGCTAACTAAAATTCCGAGAAGCAAGTAACTGAACTTATGCTAGCTCTTTGTACAGGCACACTGCAACTTCTTTTTCACTTATAAGGTTCTACAAAGGAGTCCATGCCATCAATTGCTTGAATACGCAGTCCCAATACTTCTTTCTTCCCACACTGCATTGGTAAGTCGAATGGTTAATCTGGTAAGATGGTGCGTCCTTGATATGTTATATGAGGACGTGTAGTCAGACTAGTTGTAGCCACACACATCACACTGGCTTTTACTGTATATTTCATGCGATTACATTTGGCATATCGAGATCTAAGCAATCTACAATAGGATGAAAAGACTGGCATCCTTCACATTATTGGCGAACTTAGTTCATAGAAACAAGTAATTCAACCATTCTGTGGGTAAATCAAAAGCGCCACTGGAATATTTTTCACTACCCCAATCATACACACAAAAAGGGGCGACGCCACCATAGGGGGTGGTATGGGCGGCCGCCTCGGGTGGCTGGAAAGTGTGCACCTTTTGAGTCATCCAGGTTGGCCTAGGCTAGTTTTGTTCGTCCCAACGCATGAACAGGCAATGTAAAAAATGAAGAAAAATGTTTCAATTTGGATGGGCCAATAATGTAAGTGCAAGGCAGGCCCTATAGAAGACTCGTAGCCCAAACGAGCACCTCCCATATTGATCGACAGCAGGAAAAATCCCAATTCGTTCGCTCCAGCCTCCAGTCTGGTTCACTCCTAACCTAGCCGCCGCTGGACAGACCGAAACATCACTTCCTCGCACCCTTGTTGGAGGGCGGTTGCCGGGCTTCAAGCGAACGAAAGGACAAGAAGATGAAGATCCAACTCTGGGTGTAGCCTGCATGGGAGGTAGCGGTGGCAGCACGGGCATGGCATCGAGCTTGCGCAAACAGACAGTCGCAGCTTGCAAGAGTAGCATGCCCAACGAGCAGGTACATCACATCCCTGATTATATCTAATTCAACTGTTTAATTTCTGGCCAATAGTTAAACCTGACGGTGTTGTAAAACTGCTTGTATGTAGGGAATCTATGAGAAAATGAAACCAATTTCTGCTTATTTTAGAACTCCCCCAATCAATACTGAACCGACTGAATCTGATGTATCTAATCAAGTTTCCAGTGCAAACATGCAAGCTCATGTTGTTCTTGAGCCTGAAGTGTCTAATGAACAGACTGCTAATGAAGGATTTGATGCAAACATTTTAATGCTCCTGGTGATGAACATATAGTGTCTAATGAGGGATCTAATGCAAGCATTTTGCAAGCTCCCATTGAAGGATTTAGTGTCTAATGATGATCTGCTATGTTGAGAGAGACATAAAGATTTGCAGGCTTTGATGACAAGCAAATTATAGTACATTTTCATGGCTTGAGGAAACGTCGAGGTCATCTACCAGAAAGTCCCTGTATCATGACAACGTAGCATAAATACTTTTCTAATCTGTTGTTTGAAAGTATTGGCATACTTGTGCAGGATAAATATATTGATATGCACTTTACAAACTGGTTATAGGTGCAATTACACTTTGATATTTTCAGCCAGAGAACGAATAATTCAAGCGGGTACAGACCATGTTAGTAGTCCTTGTACACCATGTTGCATTTTGTGTTTTTTTGGTGCTTGCATCATTTAGTGTTTTATAATCTGAACTACTTTGGATCATTAGCTGGTTTTCAAAGTGCATGTCACTTTACATTTCTCAAGTTATGTTGATTTCCGGAGTGCAAGTGCCTTCGTATTTTTTAAGTTAAATGTTCGCCCCTGGTAATTTGAATTCGTAGATCCGTTGTTGCACACAAATCATACACGCATGCCAGTATGAATTAAATGAAATGCAGGGACTTACGCTAGCTTGTTGTACATGCTCAATGTAGCTCTACTTGCGCTTGGGATGTTCCATGTACAAGTCCATGTTACCATTTGCTTGGATGTGCAGGCCTTGTTCTCCTTGCATCCCCCTCTGCATGTTTGACATGTCGAATGGCTGGTCAAATAAGAGGAATCGACCTTGCTGTTGTACCGGAGGACAGATACTTACAAGGTTATACGTGTGTGCAGGATGTGTGCCAGATCCCGTAGCACCGTCATGCTTCGCTAAAAAATGGTTTTGCTTGTTTCAGATGATATCTCCAGAATAAATAAGAGTTAAAGTCAGAGTTGCATAGGCGTGTAAGCTAAGAGAGCAGTGAAAGGATATCCAAACATCATCGAAACAGTGCACAAGGGAGTGATGTGTGGATACCTAGTTCGGGCCGGCGTTTGGGCATGCTCACCTAGCTAGAGTGTGGGTCACTTCATAGCCGTTGAGGGTGATGCACTGGCGTTGGCTAGCCGCGCATGGATGCACATCTTGAGTGGCAATGGAGCACTACGATGTAGTGGATGAGACCGTTGGTGAAGCCCCTACGACCCTGGGGGGCGGAGGTGCGAGGATGTGCTCGGTGAAGTAGCCTCGGTGAGGTGGGAGACGATGTCGGTGAAGCGCACCTGATGTTGTGGAAGTCGGTGTCTGTGAGGCACGTCGATTGCGGTGGCCGATGTTGTCGGTGGACCACCCGGTGCGGTGTACGAGGGCGTAGATGAGGTAGCTCCAGTGTGGTGGTGAAGCGTGACCATCGTCTTCGTCGTTGTCCGGCACAGAGGTGGGGAAAGAGACAAGAGGAGGGGTGATTCAAACTTTGCTTGGGTTGGCGGTGAATTAGGGATTTGAGCAATCTGGGCGTGGAAGGGGACGGTGGAGAAGGGAGATTTTGCAGGGATGTAATTGGGGCCGCCAGATATTTCAATCTGAAACGTGGAAGTGCGAACTTATTTTGTCGTCGTCCTTTTTTTGGGGGGGGAGGGGGGTGGGTGGCAGGGTGCTAAGCATCCGTCCGACACACACGACCACCATGACACGACCCTGGTCTGCCTGGTGCGCCTACATTTGAGAATGCAAACAAATTTTCTTTCATTTGCAAATGAATCTGTATGTATTACCATGCCCATGTTTTCCTTGCAAATAATTAGTCATTCGAAATGAGATACTATAAATTAATTAATGAGGAGTTATTTGAAAAAAATTGAAACGGTATCCACGCTAACATGGATTAGAGTGTGTGCACATAATTAGTTATTTGAATTAGAGTGTGTGTCACATAGCGATCTCCAATTCTAACGTGGATTTCACATTTCACTGTATCCATGCTAATTTTTTTAATACAGATTCATATGTATATGATGAACACCCATGGTAGTGAGAACACTTTTGGATGGATTCAAACATATGACCTACAAAATAGCACAACAATCGAGTCAATGTTAACTTTTCCAAACCTAGTATGGCACGAATTCGAAATAATTACCCATATGCATGGTCCTCAGTTCAAATCTTACAATGCACACCGAATTGAAACATCAATATTAAGTCTCATATGATCTACATTCAAATGTTGTTTTTATCCCCCCCCCTCGGCACACATGCTACATACTTCCTGTATCGGTCAATCTTCCTCTCCTAACCACCTTAGGAAGCTATCGATTTCCGACACAAGTTCATTCTTTCTATCCATGTTTCGATCTCTAACTCTCTCAACTACACAACCCCCCTTTTCCACTCTGTTACCAAATGTATTTACCTCACACACCCGCCATTGCACCCCATGTCGAGCTCTCTCTCTCTCCCTCCCTCCCACCCTCTCTCTCTAGATACATGCATTGCCTATCTAGCCCCCCAACCTCTCGTGTGCACGCACGCACGTTGTCTATCTAGGTCACTCCCTCGAGACTGTCTCACTCTTTCTTCTGCATGGCGGGCCACACTCGCTCAATCTCGCTCTCTTTATCTGAGTCTTGATTAACCTTGTTTTCTTTCACACACAAATGGTATATCTCCCTGTTCGGGCCTTGATCGACACACTCTATACTCTCTCACACAGATTGTTTATCTAGGTCAGTCCATCCAAGCCGCCCCCACTCTTTCAATCTTATGGTGGGCCATGCTCGCTCAATCTCTCTCTCTCTCTCTCTCTCTCTCTCTCTTTGTATGTCTTGATTGACCTTGCTCTTTCTCGGACACAAACCATATATCTCCATGTTTGAGCCCAATTCGACATATTCATATTGTATACTCTCTCATGCACATTGTCTATCTAGGTCACTCTCTCCAACCCATCTCACTCTTTTGATCGCACGACGACCCACACTCGCTCAATCTCTCTCCCTTTATATATGTAATCGATTGACCTTGCTTCCTCCCACGCATAAAATATATCTACATGTCTGTGACTGGATCATCTCTCAAGCTCTATCTTACAACCCTCACACTTCCCAAAAGCTCAATCGGACAATATCTATCTAGAGCATATATATCTTTTCAATAAATGTCGGACCACACTCACTTTGTCTCTCTATCTATATGTCTCTCGATTGACCTCACTTTCTCACGCCGTATCTTCCACACATTGAAGCTACCTCTCCATCCCTCGCAAAGCCGGAGCTATTTACATTGCGAGGGGGACCCCAACCTTGGATTAATTTGTGTAGGCATTTATTCCAGTGGGTTTAGATTATACTTTCGTAGCATTCGGCCCACAACTACTCCAAACACCGCCGCACCTTCCCCAATTTATTTCCCTCTGGCTTGGTCATCACTCTCTCGCACGTACTTTCTCGCCTTCAACGTTGCACCATGGTAATATTGCAAAAAACTCTGTTGTTCTCTTTAATTATTACAAATAAGCTACAGAACTACACACCGATAGTTGATACGTCTCCAACGTATCTATAATTTTTGATTATTCCATGCTATTATATTACCTGTTTTGGATGTTTATGGGCTTTACTCTACACTTTTATATCATTTTTGGGACTAACCTACTAACCGGAGGCCCAACCCGAATTGGTGTTTTTTGCCTATTTCAGTTCTAAGGAAAGGAATATCAAACGGAGTCCAAACGAAATGAAACCTTCGGGGGCGATCTTTTTGGAACAAACACAATCCAGGAGACTTGGAGTGGACGTCAAGAAGTGAACAAGGTGGCCACGAGGGTGCCCGGCGCGCCCAGTAAGGGTGGGCACGCCCCTCACCCTCATGGGCCCCTTGAGCGTCCACCGACCTACTTCTTCCTCCTATATATATATATATCCATGGACCCCAAAACATCCAGGAGCACCACGAAAAACTATTTCCACCGCCACAACCTTCTGTATCCGCGAGATCCCATCTTGGAGCCTTTGTCGGTGCTCCGCCGAAGGGGGAATCGACCATGGAGGGCCTCTCCATCACCACAAGGCCTCTCCGATGAGTTGTGAGTAGTTTACCATAGACCTTTAGGTCCATAGTTATTAGCTAGATGGCTTCTTTTCTCTCTTTGAATCTCAATACAAAGTTCTCCTTCCTCTGCTTGGAGATCTATTCGATGTAACTCTTTTTGTGGTGTGTTTGTCGAGATCCGATGAATTGTGGGTTTATGATAAAGTTTATCTATGAGAAATATTTGAATCTCCTCTGAATTCTTTTATGTATGATTGGTTAACTTTGCAAGTCTCTTCGAATTATCAGTTTGGGTTGGCCTACTAGATTGATCTTTCTTGCCATGGGAGAAGTGCTTAGCTTTGGGTTCAATCTTGCGGTGTCTTTTCCCAGTGACAGTAGGGGCAGCAAGGCACGTATTGTATTGTTGCCATCGAGGATAAAAAGATGGGGTTTATATCATATTGCATGAGTTTATCCCTCTACATCATGTCATCTTGCTTAATGCGTTACTCTGTTCTTATGAACTCAATACTCTAGATGCAGGCAGGAGTCGGTCGATGTGTGGAGTAATAGTAGTAGATGCAGAATCGTTTCGATCTAATTGTTGCGGACGTGATGCCTATATACATGATCATGCCTAGATAATCTCATAACTATGCACTTTTATATCAATTGCTCGACAGTAATTTTTTCACCCACCGTAATACTTATGCTATCTTTAGAGAAGCCACTAGTGAAACCTATGGCCCCTGGGTCTATCTTTTATCATATAAGTTTTCCATCTACTTTTATTTGCATCTTTTATTTTCCAATCTATATCATAAAAATACCAAAAATATTTATCTTATCATATTATCTCTATCAGATCTCACTTTTGCAAGTTTCCGTGAAGGGACTGACAACCCCTTTATCGCATTGGTTGCGAGGTTCTTGTTTGTTTGTGTAGGTGCTTGGGACTTTTGAGGAGCCTCCTACTGGATTGATACCTTGGTTCTCAAAACTAAGGGAATTACTTATGCTACTTTGCTGCATCACCCTTTCCTCTTCAAGGGAAAAACCAACGCATGCTCAAGAGGTAGCAAGAAGGATTTCTGGCGCCGTTGTCGGGGAGGTCTTCGCTCAAGTCAAGACATACCACGTACCCATCACAAACTCATCTCCCTCGCATTACATTATTTGACATTTGCCTCTCGGTTTTCTCTCCCCCACTTCACCCTTGCCGTTTTATTCGCCCCTCTTTCGTTCGATCTTATGTTTGGTTGTGTCTCCATGTTCCTTCTATGTGCTTGCATCTTTGCTTGCTAAAAATTTATTGATATGGATCCACTTAAAGTGTTCTACTTGGATCATCTTCTATCCTTATGCGCTCGTGCTGAAACCCCAACTAGCCTAGTTGATGGGAAATCTTTAGATGAGCATGCTCATTTTGTGCGTCACCGTTTGTCTAAAAAAGGGAGACTCTTATGGGATCAAATAAACATATTGATGTGTTATGCTTGGAATCTTTGTGAAATTTGTAATTTTACTTGTTGCTCTAAGAACCCTAAAAACACCTTCCATACCTATGTGAGTTTAATGAAAATGAAATCTTATCTGCTTATGCAAAGGGTGTTTATAGTTACTATGATATTGAACAAATTGAAGAATTTGTTGCTTTTAAGCTTATGAAGTTGCTTCTTTGATTGAAAAGTATGATATTACTCTCTATGAATCTAAATTTTTTGACATACTTAAATATTGTTATGAAAACTATTCTCATAATGTCTATGTCAAAAAATTTATTGAGAGAATGACTATTGCTTTGGAAGAAAATAATGATATGCATGAATCTATAGATAATGATTCTGATGATTTGGTTGAAATATCCCTTGATGAACATGATGCTTGCTATTCTTGTTGCCATGATGCCAATATTTATGAAGATGAATTTGCTATAGTTCCTAATGTTAAAAATGAGGTCGTTGCTATTGCACCCATACTTGGTAGTTCCTTCAATGAAAAGCATGATTGCAATGATGTTACTATAAATTCTCTTAATGTCAATTGTGCTAATAATATGCAAAACCCTAAGCTTGGGGATAATAGTTTTGCTATGTCTACTACTTGTTGCAATGATCATGATTGGGGTGATTCTTCTTATAATCTTGAAAATTTATTTAAGCCCCATGATGAATATGAGATTGATAATAGTGTTTGCAATAATATTGAAAGTGGATTTGGAAGAGTGTCAACTTTAGATCCCACATATTTGGAGTATGTTCAATCTTACGGTATTTTTGATAAAAGTGGGTTTGGAGAGGTCATGACTTTAGTTAATGTTAATCCCACTATCTCAGAAGAGTGTGAACTTTGCATGCATGTGGATCGTGTTGAGAATATGTTCTGTGATAACTATATTGTTGAATTTGCTTATGATCGTACATGTAATTATTATGAGAGAAAAAAATATGGTCGTAGAAATTTTTATCTTACTAAATTACCTCTCCTCATGTTGAGATTGCTATTGTCTCTTTCTTCTTCCTTGCATATGCTAGTTTTTGCTTGCCTTGCAAATTTGTTTGCTTATACTATGCCTATGCATAGGAAGTATGTTAGACTTAGATGCGTTTGTCACATGTTTTATGATGCTTTCTTTATGCTTCAATTCTTGTCTTTTATGTGAGCATCATTGAAATCTCAATGCCTAGCTAAAAAGGCTTTAAAGAAAAGCGCTTGTTGGGAGGCAACCCAAATTTATTTTTTGTTCCTTGCTTTTTGTTCCTGTTTAGTAATAAATAATTAATCTAGCCTCTTTTTAGATGTTGTTTTATGTTTTAGTTAGTGTTTGTGCCAAGTAGAACCTATAGGATCATCTTGGGTGAAAGTTAATTTGATTCTGCTGAAAAACAGAAACTTTGCGTGCACGAGAAAAAATCTAATAAATCACAGAAACGTGCTTTTGCATTTATTCTTTTTGCTGTAGACCAATAGACAAATTTCCTAGGACTTCCTATTTTTGTAGGATTTTTAAGGTTCCATAAGTATTCAAAAGTTACAGATTGCTACAGACTGTTCTGTTTTTGACAGATTCTGTTTTTCGTGTGTTGTTTGCTTATTTTGATGCATCTATGGCAAGTATCTGGGGGTATGAACCATAGAGAAGTTGGAATACAGTAGTTTTAACACCAATATAGATAAAGAATGAGTTCATTACAGTACCTTATGTGGTGGTTTTTCTTTCTTGCACTAACGGAGCTTATGAGATTTCCTGTTGAGTTTTGTGTTGTGAAGTTTTCAAGTTTTGGGTAAAGATTTGATGGACTATGGAATAAGGAGTGGCAAAAGCTTTGGGGATGCCCATGGAACCCCAAGATATTCAAGGACAACCAAAAGCCTAAGCTTGGGGATTCCCCGGAAGGCATCCCCTCTTTCGTCCTCATCTATCGGTAACTTTACTTGGAGCTATATTTTTATTTACCACATGATATGTGTTTTGCTTGGAGCGTCTTGTATGATATGAGTCTTTGTTTTTTAGTTTACCACAATAATCCTTTGTGAACACACCTTTTGGGAGAGACCCACATGATTTAGAATTTATTAGAATACTCTATGTGCTTCACTTATATCTTTTGAGCTAGATAGTTTTGCTCTATGTACTTCATTTATATTTTCTAGAGCATGGTGGTGGCTTTATTTTGAAGAAATTGTTGATATCTCATGATTCACTTATATTATTTTGAGAGTCTTTTAGAACAGCATGGTATTTGCTATGGTTATAAATTTGGTCCTAGAATGATGAGCATCCAAGTTGGGTATAATAAAAACTATCATAGAAAGTGCATTAAAAACTATGATCAATTTGATGCTTGATAATTGTTTTGAGATATAAAGGTGTTAATGTTAGAGTCATGCTAGTTGGGTAATTATAAAATTGAGAAATACTTGTGTTGAAGTTGGCAAGTCCCGTAGCATGCACGTATGGTAAAAGTTATGTAACAAATTTGTAGCATGGAGTGCTCTTTGAGTGCTTTCGTTATGAGTAGCAGTCGGGGACGAGCGATGGTTTTTTCCTACCAATCTATCCCTCTAGGGGCATGCGTAGTAGTACTTTGCTTCGAGGGCTAATAATTTTTTACAATAAGTATATGAGTTCTTTATGACTAATATGAGTCCATGGATATACGCACACTTACCCTTACACTTTGCTAGCCTCTATTATGCCGCGCAACCTTCGCCGGTATCATGAACCCATTATTTACCTTCCTCAAAACAGCCACCATACCTACCTATTATGGCATTTCCATAGTCATTCCGAGATATATTGCCATGCAACTTTCCACCGTTCCATTTATTATGACACGCTCCATCGTATTTGTGGCAAAGCCACCTTCATAATTTTTCATACATGTCACTCTTGATTCATTGCATATCCCGGTACACCGCCGGGGGCATTCACATAGAGTCATATTTTGGTCTAAGTATTGAGTTGTAATTCTTGAGTTGTAAATCAATAAAAGTGTGACGATCTTCATTATTAGAGCATTGCCCCAAGTGAGGAAAGGATGATGAAGACTATGATTGCCCCACAAGTCGGGATGAGACTTCGGACTTTATAAAAATAAAAGAGGCCAAAGAAGCCCATACAAAAAAGAGGCCAAAGAAGCCCACCAAAAAAGGAAAAAAATGAGAGAAAAAGAGAGAAGGGACAATGTTAGTATCCTTTTTCCACACTTGTGCTTCAAAGTAGCACCATGATCTTCATGATAGAGAGTCTCTTATGTTGTCACTTTCACATACTAGTGGGAAATTTTCATTATAGAACTTGGCTTATATATTCCAATGATGGGCTTCCTCAAAACGCCCTAGGTCTTCGTGAGCAAGCAAGTTGGATGCACACCCACTTAGTTTCTTTTGCCGAGTTTTCATATATTTATAGCTCTAGTGCGTCCATTGCATGGCAATCCCTAATCACTCGCATTGATATCTATTAATGGGCATCTCCATAGCCCGTTGATACGCCTAGTTGATGTGAGACTATCTTCTCCCTTTTTGTCCTCACAACCACCACCATATACCACATATAGTGCTATGTCCATGGCTTGCGCTCATGTATTGCGTAAGAGTTGAAAAGGCTGAAGCGCGTTAAAAAGTATGAACCAATTGCTCGGCTCATCATCGGGGTTATGCATAAGGGGAGTATTTTGTGTTATGAAGATGAAGCATGGCCTAACTATATGATTTTGTATGGATAAGCTTTCTTTCGCTATGCTATTTTGATAAGACATGATTATTTGTTAGTATGCTTCGAAGTATTACTATTTTTATGTTTTATAAGCTTTTATCTTGAATCATTTGGATCTGAACAATCATGCCACAATAAAGAGAATTACATTGAGAATTATGCTAGGTAGCATTCCACATCAAAAATTCTATTTTTATCATTTACCTACTCGAGGGCGAGCAGGAATTAAGCTTGGGGATGCTTGATATGTCTCCAACGTATCTATAATTTTTGATTGTTCCATGCTATTATATTACCTGTTTTGGATGTTTATGGGCTTTACTCTACACTTTTATATCATTTTTGGGACTAACCTACTAACCGGAGGCCCAACCTGAATTGCTGTTTCTTTTGCCTATTTCAGTATATCGAAGGAAAGGAATATCAAACGGAGTCCAAACGGAAAGAAACCTTCGGGAGCGATCTTTTTGGAACAAACGCAATCCAGGAGACTTGGAGTGGACGTCAAGAAGCAAACGAGGCGGCCACAAGGGTGCCTGACGCGCCCAGTAAGGGTGGGCGCGCCCCCCACCCTCGTGGGCCCCTCAAGCGTCCACCGACCTACTTCTTCCTCCTATATATATCCACGGACCTCGAAAACATCCAGGAGCACCAAGAAAAACTATTTCCACCGCCGCAACCTTCTGTATCCGCGAGATCCCATCTTGGAGCCTTCGCCGGCGCTACGCTGGAGGGGGAATCGACCATGGAGGGCCTCTCCATCACCACCAAGGCCTCTCCGATGAGTTGTGAGTAGTTTACCACAGACCTTCAGGTCCATAGTTATTAGCTAGATGGCTTCTTTTCTCTCTTTTAATCTCAATACAAAGTTCTCCTTCCTCTTCTTGGAGATCTATTCGATGTAACTCTTTTTGCGGTGTGTTTGTCGAGATCCGATGAATTGTGGGTTTATAATCAAGTTTATCTATGAGAAATATTTGAATCTCCTCTGAATTCTTTTATGTACGATTGGTTATCTTTGCAAGTCTCTTCGAATTATCAGTTTAGTTTGGCCTACTATATTGATCTTTCTTGCCATGGGAGAAGTGCTTAGGTTTGGGTTCAATCTTGCGGTGTCCTTTCCCAGTGACAGCAGGGGCAACAAGGCACGTATTGTATTGTTGCCATCGAGGATAAAAGAATGGGGTTTATATCATATTGCATGAGTTTATCCCTCTACATCATGTCATCTTTCTTAATGCGTTACTCTGTTCTTATGAACTTAATACTCTAGATGCAGGCATGAGTCGGTCGATGTGTGGAGTAATAGTAGTAGATGCAGAATCGTTTCGATCTACTTGTTGCGGACGTGATGCCTATATACATGATCATGCCTAGATAATCTCATAACTATGCACTTTTCTATCAATTGCTCGACAGTAATTTGTTCACCCACCGTAATACTTATGCTATCTTGAGAGAAGCCACTAGTGAAACCTATGGCCCCCGGGTCTATCTTTTGTTATATAAGTTTTCCATCTACTTTTATTTGCATCTTTTATTTTCCAATCTATATCATAAAAATACCAGAAATATTTATCTTATCATATTATCTCTATCAGATCTCACTTTTGCAAGTTTCCGTGAAGGGATTGACAACCCCTTTATCGCATTGCTTGAGAGGTTCTTGTTTGCTTGTGTAGGAGCATGGGACTTTTGAGGAGCCTCCTACTGGATTGATATCTTGGTTCTCAAAACCGAGGGAAATACTTACGCTACTTTGCTGCATCACCGTTTCCTCTTCAAGGGAAAAACCAACGCATGCTCAAGAGGTAGCAATAGTCCACTTGGAATGGAACAAATTTCAACCCACAAATTAAAGTGCTACAAACTACACATCGAGGGGCCCACCTGTCATGAAAAAAATTTGGACCCATATACAAATTGAAAAATAAAAGACGAGGATCGAACATTCGACTAGGGCCTTCAAGCCGCATGTCAATAGGCAACATATGTAGAACAACAATGTTTGTTGTACCCCCCTTTGTTCATACAATGTTTTTATATTACCACAACCTATTTAATGGATAACATGTAATATTATTTTTAGTATATTAGTGGGACCGGCTCGTTAGCACATACTATTCGCCTTCACTTACTGGTGGGTTCCATGTGTGCTCTCTCTCTCCTCCCCTTCTGCGTTTAGATGCACGGGCAAACATGAAGAACTCGTGGGCGATGTTGCCGTTGACCATATCTGGACGCGTTCGCAAGTTACGGCACTAGTTTCACGTACTAGTAGCACTAGTCAATGTGTACGTGCAATGCACGTTAATTTGGAAGTATATTAAGTGCATGCAGATATTAAGTAGGATATTTTTTGCGTGTTATTATGTGATTAACACTATTTTTGGCATGAAATTAACTGCACGCTAAACGTGTTGAGCGCTCGACATTGAAGCAGTCTAGGTCATTGGATGAGAAGGAATACATGTGGCTTGATGATGTTTCATATTTAATTTGATACAGCTCTAGCAGAACATTCAATCGATCAAACCATAGATTTCATTCAGTTTGACTCTGACTTTACATTCATATGATGATCAATCTAAAATAAATGGAAATGATAAATGTTCGGATTTTAAGCATGGCAATCCGAATGTTTTTCATGGCAAAATTAGATTACACGGCGGCGGCGGGGGTGTCTTGTGGTGGGAAGCGGCTCCTCTGTCGTGCTCTATGTGTCGTCGGGCCACTGACTAATGGTGACGGCGGCGTCTTGCGCCATTGTTGGCGTACTCCTGGACATTGGCCCTAGCTTCAAGGAAGGCCACAATGTTGTGGACTTCGGTCTCCAGGAGCGAGTCAACTGGCGGGAGGAGGCAACTTGCGTTGGTGCAAGGAAGCGGTTGACGGCGGCCATCCATGCCACTAAGGGGGACACTGGCACCCGGCGGGGACAGGCGCTGGCAACGACACGGTAGAGACATTCGTGTGCACGGGCACTAGTACGGGCACGCACGTCAATGCACGCATAGGCGCATGCGCTGGCAGGTGCACGGGCACAGGCACGGGCGTGCGCATTAGTGCACACGCAGGCGCATGCGCTGGCAGGTGCACGAGTGCGTGAAAGTCCACGGGGACCTCGTGGAACCCCGTGGCATCAAGCTCGGCAACAATGTGCGGCTCCCAGCCCGTCAATGCCACGGGGATGGGCGCTGGCGTAGTCGGGGCGACGGGAGCCGAAACGGGAGCGGGGACAGGCGCGACATCTTCCAAAGGCCGCTTCAGGCTCGTCCCAAAGCGCCTTATGTTCTTGAGACTTCGGTTGGGTGTCTTCCTTAGAAAACTAGAAGACTAAGGGCATACCATTGTGATGCAGCATGGCGTACGTTTAGGTCAGACTGGTTGGAGGTAGACGACAGGAGAATCGGAGAGGAATATAGAAGATTGTAGCGATACCGGCTAGTGCGGGGTTGATTTTAAACTACGGTGCCGGCGACATTAAAAGTGGGAGTAGTTGGGACGAAGGTGGGCGGCGGCGCCTGGTCAAAGGGCTCACCTCCCGGTGAGCCTGCGCAACGGTCTGCTCGCACGCCTCCTTGTCAGCCGGTGCAGCGATCTGCTCGCACGCCTCCCGTCGACTCACGCGCTTGCTCAAACGGCACCTACCGATGAGAAGCGGGACTCGTGGTGGCATGTAAATGCCCACAATTTCAATAGTGGAAGCATTCATCTTAACGTGACAGGTCTTTGTTCCAAAATACCTTGGCTCTTCATTTGTGCAACTTGTCATAAGCAACTTATCTCAAATTGAACAAAAAAATTATGAAGGAATATTTGTGCCATATCACATGATGATGCTCAGTTTCATGAATTTCTGGTGACTTTTGGATTTTCTGAAATTCAAAATCCAGGATTCGAAACAATATCATAACCTGCATCATGCAATAAATTTTCAAGCGATACAGCTGTCCTGTTGTATCTCTTAAGAAAGGATTTGGTCAATTTTTTTGCTTCGTTAGACTTCAGACATTTATATATGCAGAGTAAAAGGATAATCCCTTTGTACCAGTGCATTACCTGATATATTAACTCAAGTACTAGGCACGGACAAACGGGCTCAATTCTATGCTCATCCTGGTGTAGTAGTAGTAGTAGTACTAGGCAATGTAGTTGACGGGTGACCTTGGGGAGCGGCGACCGAGGGAATTGAACCGTGCTAGGCACGGTAGGTAATGTTTTCTAGTTACTAAAGCATCCCTCCATTGTTCATCGGTAGTCATTATGGACCGGGGACATGAGGGGAATTTCCTAGGGCTGGAATTCTAGCCGCCAGATATTTCGACTCGAAACACGGAGGCTCGACTGGTTGGGGTTGCCTAATGTGTGTACCACGCACGCCATCAAAAGGACACAAGCCCAGTTTTTTTAGGATCAACACGAGCCAAGGTCTGGCTGGTACGCTGTTGGGTCCTACCATTCGAGAATACGAAAGGAATCTTTTAAATTGCCGAACGAATCTATGTGTATTACAATGCCCGTATTTTCCTTGCAAATAGTAATCTCAACGTGGTAATTGATTTATGACGAGTTCTTGAATTAGAGTGAGTTTGTGATATAGTGATCTCAACGTGGATTTGACATTTTATGGTATCCCTAGTAAGTGTTTCATTACAAATTCAAATTTAAAAGATGAACAATATGGTGGTGAGAAAACTTTGTATGTATAAATCATATGACCACACACACACCCACCCACCCACGAACACAACAACAATCCAATAAGTATAGTGCATCTATTTTTCCAAACCATGCATGTATGACACAAATTCAAAAATACTCCTTTTTTCCTAAATATTAGTCTTTTAGAGATTTCAACAAGTGACTACATGCGGAGCAAAATGAGTGAATCTACACTCTAAAATATGTCTATATACATCCGTATGTGCCAGCCCATTTGAAATCTCTAAAAAGACTAATATTTAGGAATGAAGGGAGTAAATTGTAAGACATGCATGGTCCTCAAATTCAATACTTAAAACGAACAAAAAACTGAAACATGAATATTAAGTGTAGTACTATAGTACATGCAAATGTTGTGTTTACGCGGAGCTATGTAGATTGTCGGGGGTTAACCCCTCGACCTTAGATAAATTGTGAAGCTCTATTTAGGATTTTTTAGATTATATTTGTCCCCACCCTCCCAAACACCGATTGGTTGTGCACCCCCTCCTCCCCGGGATAATATCATGTGCCCCCACACCTTAGATGCTATATGCTGATACGAGTTACTTGGAGCATGTAGATCTGAGATATAGCAGCTCACATGATGTCTTAATATTTTTACAGGAAACCTTAATGGGTTTGAGAATTGCACACAATTTGTACAAAAACTACTCAGATGCCCTTGGATTCCATATCCAATGACCTTGAAGCTCGTATCACCGTAGCATCTAAGATGAAGGAGGACATCATATTCTCCTGTATGTAAGAATATCATGTGCTACCACACCTTAGATGCTTTGGTGATACAAGCTCTTCGGAGCCGTTGGATTTGTGACCCAACAACTCCTCGATGGTTCGAATGGTTTTTTGCACAAAAGCCCCCAAAGAGTTCAGCCACTGCTTACAAGCACAAAGACTTCTCAGATGCCATTGGATCTCAGATCAAACGACCTCGAAGCTCGTATCACCATAGCATCCAAGCTGCGAGAGCACCTGATGTTTTATCGCACGGGAGAATATGAGGTGCTCCCGCACCGTAGATTCTATGGTGATACGAGTTCACGGAGATCTAACGACCCACAGTAGGAGGCTTGAATGTTTTTGCAATATACGACTGAGAGAGTTTGGGAATTGCGCAGAAAGTACAAGTACTACGCATATGTCATCTGATCACAGATCATACGACCTAGATGCTCATATCATCATAGTGGTTAATTAAGCTACGGGGAACACCTAATATGAGCAACGGGGAGCCATTGGATCGAAGATGCAGCAGCACACATGAGACCTAAATGTTTTATTTGCAAAAAAAACCTTTGGAGAGTTTGGAAATTGCGCATAATTGGAAAGACTACTCCCAAGCCATTGGATCTCACTTCCAACGATGTAAAAACTCGTATCACCATAGCATCTAAGCTGCGGGGTGGATGTGATATTCTATGCCGCTGTCATTTTTGTTCGTAAACTTGCAAAATACGTGTAGCTCGTGCCCTTACTTGTCTAACCGCGCAAAGTGTTTGTTCAAAAAAACCATCTTACACTGAAATATCGGAACAACACACGGGGGTCCCACTTGTCATTAATCAAAGTTTGACCTAAAACTAAAAATCTGAAAGACGAGATAAGAGCTGGTAACCTGGACTACAAAGCATAAGTCGATAGCCTGAAACAACAATGGTTGTTGGCTTTGTCCCATAACTTGATTTTATACAGTATTACATTGAGTAGAGTAGAGGGAGTGCCTCGTCAACGCGTGCATGACCGTTGACTCACTGGTGGGTTCCAGGTCTGCGATCTCTCTCTCCTCTCCATCGTCTAACCTTTAGACGCACGAGCACACACGAAGAGAAGCACTAGCTTGCCGTGGTGTTATTATAACTAAAAAAATCTTGGAAAATAGAAGAATCGCCTAGAACAAGAGACGTTGTGGCTGGTCGAGACGGAGCTAACCACACCTATCCTCTATGCCATGTTAGCATGATGAAGTTGTGTGGCTAGTGGGGTGTTTTCGACCGACTGGCTGGGTCTCGAGGTCGAACAATAGGTACTACATTTGATACAGTATATTTTTAAACGCACATTTTTCCTCAGTGCCGAGATGTGGCACACCCTACCGTGCGGTTTCGGGGTCCTCCCAGGTGGTGCATGCATACATTCTTCCTTGCCGAGACGTGAGACGCCCTACCGCGCATTTTCTGGGTCCTCCTTGGTCGTAGCGCTGAAGCAAGTAAATGAGTCATCAAATCACGAAAGAACACCTTTCCCGCCGAGTACATCAATGAAGCATGGTGGCTAGCTAGTTGGGCTAGTGCGGCCGATTAGCTAGGCCGCCGCCACATTTATTTTTCACCCCTTTTTTTATCTCCTTGCCGGCAGGTAAATTTAAATATCCACCGTGACATTGCTCTGGTGTTTGGGTGCGACAAGTGCTACGTCTTGAGCTTGCGTTGGTTTTCCTTGAAGAGGAAAGGGTGATGCAGCACAGTAGCGTAAGTATTTCCCTCAGTTTTTTAGAACCAAGGTATCAATCCAGTAGGAGGCTCCTCACAAGTCCCACGAACCTACACAAACAAACAAAGAACTCACAACCAACGCAATAAAGGGGTTGTCAATCCCTTCACGGCCACTTGCGAAAGTGAGATCTGATAGAGATAATATGATAAGATAAATATATTTTTGGTATTTTATAATATAGATGCAGAAAATAAAGATGCAAATAAAAGTAGATTGAAAGCTTATATGATAAAAGATAGACCCGAGGGCCATAGGTTTCACTAGAGGCTTCTCTCAAGATAGCATAAGTATTACGGTGGGTGAACAAATTACTGTCGAGCAATTGATAGAAAAGCGAATAATTATGAGATTATCTAGGCATGATCATGTATATAGGCATCACGTCCGTGACAAGTAGACCGACTCCTGCCTGCATCTACTACTATTACTCCACACATCGACCGCTATCTAGAATGCATCTAGAGTATTAAGTTCATAAGAACAGAGTAACGCATTAAGAAAGATGACATGATGTAGAGGGATAAACTCAAGCAATATGATATAAACCCCATCTTTTTATCCTCGATGGGAACAATACAATACGTGCCTTGCAACCCTTTCTGTCACTGGGTAAGGACACCGCAAGATTGAACCCAAAGCTAAGCACTTCTCCCATGGCAAGAAAGATCAATCTAGTAGGCCAAACCAAACCGATAATTCGAAGAGACTTGCAAAGATAACTCAATCATACATAAAAGAATTCAGAGAAGATTCAGATATTATTCATAGATAAACTTGATCATAAACCCACAATTCATCGGATCTCGACAAACACACAGCAAAAAGAGTTTACATCGAATAGATCTCCACAAGAGAGGGGGAGAACATTGTATTGAGATCCAAAAAGAGAGAAGAAGCCATCTAGCTAATAACTATGGACCCGAAGGTCTGTGGTAAACTACTCACAACTCATCGGGAGGGCTATGGTGTTGATGTAGAAGCCCTCCGTCATGGAATCCCCCTCCGGCAGAACACCGACGACGGCTCCAAGATGGGATCTCGCGGATACAGAAGGTTACGGTGGCGGAAATTTCTTCGGTGGATCCCTGGATGTTTTTGGGGTATGTAGGCTTATATAGGAAGAAGAAGTACGTCGGTGCCGCTTGAGGGGCCCACGAGACAGGGGGCGCGCACAGGAGGGGTGGGCGCGCCCTTCTATCTCGTGCCCGCCTCGGCTACTTCTTGGCTTGCACTCCAGGTCCTCCGGATCATGTTCATTCCAAAAATCACGCTCCCGAAGGTTTCATTCCGTTTGGACTCCGTTTGATATTCCTTTTCTTTGAAATACTGAAATAGGCAAAAAACAGCAATACAGGCTGGGCCTTCGGTTAGTAGGTTAGTCCCAAAAATGATATAAATGTGTAAAATAAAGCCCATTACATCCAAAACAGGTAATATAATAGCATGGAACAATAAAAAATTATAGATACGTTGGAGACGTATCAAGCATCCCCAAGCTTAATTCCCGCTCGTCCTCGAGTATGTAAATGATAAAAACAGAATTTTTGATGTGGAATGCTACCTAGCATAATTCTCAATGTAATTTTATTTATTATGGCATGAATGTTCAGATCCAAATGATTCAAGACAAAAGCTTATAAAACATAAAAATAATAATACTTCGAAGCATACTAACAAATAACCATGTCCTATCAAAATAGCATAGCCAAAGAAAACTTATCCCTACAAAATCATATAGTTAGGCCATGCTTCATTTTCATTACACAAAATACTCCCATCATGTACAACCCCGATGACGAGCCGAACAATTGGTTCATACTTTTTAACGCGCTTCAGCTTTTTTTCAACTCTTACGCAATACATGAGCGCAAGCCATGGACATAGCACTATGGTGGTCTATGGTGGTGGTTGTAAGGACAAAAGGGGAGAAGATAGTCTCACATCAACTAGGCGTATCAACGGGCTATGGTGATGCCCATTGATAGATAACAATGTGAGTGAGTAGGGATTGCCATGCAACGGATGCACTAGAGCTATAAATGTATGAAAGCCCAACATAAGAAACTAAGTGGGTGTGCATACAACTTGCTTGCTCATGAAGACCTAGGGCATTTTTGAGGAAGCCCATCATTGGAATATACAATCCAAGTTCTATAACGAAAAATTCCCCCTAGTATATGAAAGTGACAACATAGGAGACTCTCTATCATGAAGACCATGGTGCTATTTTGAAGCACAAGTGTGGAAAAGAGATAGTAGCAATTGTCCTTTCTCTCTTTTTATCTCATTTTATTTTTGTTCTTTTTTCTTCTCCTTTTTTTCTTTTATTTCTTTTTTCTTCTTCTTTTTTTTCCTTCCTTTTTTTCTTTTTGGTGGGCTTCTTTGGCCTCTTTTATTTTTATAAAGTCCGAAGTCTCATCCCGACTTGTGGGGGAATCATAGTCTTCATCATCCGTTCCTCACTGGGACAATGCTCTAATTATGAAGATCATCACACTTCTATTGATTTACAACTCAAGAATTACAACTCAAAGCTAGAACAAGATATGACTCTATATGAATGCCTCCGGCGGTGTACCGGGATATGCAATGAATCAAGAGAGACATGTATGAAAATTATGAAGGTGGCTTTGCCACAAATATGATGTCAACTACATGATCATGCAAAGAGCAATATGACAATGATGGAGTGTGTCATAATAAACAGAACGGTGGAAAGTTGCATGGCAATATATCTCGGAATGGCTATGGAGATGCCATAATAGGTAGGTATGGTGGCTGTTTTGAGGAAGGTAAATAATGGGTGCATGCTACCGCCAAAAGTTGCGCGGTAAAATAGAGGCTAGCAAAGTGGAAGGATGAGTGTGCGTATATCCATGGACTCACATTAGTCATAAAGAACTCATATACTTATTGCAAAAGTCTACTTAGCCCTCGAAGCAAAGCGCTACTACGCATGCCCCTAGAGGGATAGATTGGTAGGAAAATACCATCGCTCGTCCCCGGCTGCCACTCATAAGGAAGACAATCAAAAGAGCACCTCATGCAACAAATTTGTCACACAACTTTTACCATACGTGCATGCTACGGGACTTGCCAACTTCAACACAAGTATTTCTCAATTTCATAATTATCCACTAGCATGACTCTAACATTACTACCTTTATATCTCAAAACAATTATCAAGCATCAAATTGATCCTAGCATCCAATTCACTTTCTGTGATAGTTTTTAGTATACCCAACTTGGATGCTAATCATTCTAGGACCAAATTCATAACCATAGAAAATACCATGCTGTTCTAAGAGAATCTCAAAATAATATAAGTGAAGCATGAGAGATCAACAATTTCTTCAAAATTAATCCACCGCCTTGCTCTAAAAGATAAAAGTGAAGTACTAGAGCAAAAACTATCTAGCTCAAAAGATATAAGTGAAGCACACAGAAAATTCTAATCAATTATAATCAGGTGGGCTTCTCCCAAAAGGTGCGTACAGCAAGGATAATTGTGGTAAACTAAAAAGCAAAGACTAATATAACACACGACGCTCCAAGCAAAACACATATCATGTGGTGAATAAAAATATAGCTCCAAGTAAAGTTACCAATGAACGAAGACGAAAGAGGGGATGCCTTCGGGGGGCATCCCCAAGCTTAGGCTTTTGGCTATTCTTGAATATCTTGGGGTGCCTTGGGCAACCCCAAGCTTAGGCTTTTTCCACTCTTTATTCCATAGTCCATCAAATCTTTACCCAAAACTTGAAAACTTCACAACACAAAACTCAACAGGAAATCTCATAAGCTCCGTTAGTGCAAGAAAGAAAAACCACCACATAAGGTACTGTAATGAACTCATTCTTTATTTATATTGGTATTAAACCTACTGTATTCCAAGTTCTCTATGGTTCATACCCTTACATACTAGCCATAGATGCATCAAAATAAGCAAACAACACACGAAAGGCAGAATCTGTCAAAAAACAGAACAGTCTGTAGCAATCTGTAACTAAAGCAAACTTCTGGAACCTCAAAAATCCTACCAAAATAGGACGTCCTAAAAATTGTATATTGATTAGAAGAAAAAAGAATCAATGCAAAATCACGTTTCTGTGATTTATTGAATTTTTTCTCATGAGCGCAAAGTTTCTGTTTTTCAGCAGAATCAAATCAACTCATATCATAGGTTATCCTATAGGTTCTACTTGGCACAAACACTAAATAAAACATGAAAACACATCTAAACAGAAATTAGATGCAAAGTTTATTATTAAACATGAACAAAAACAAAGAACACAAATAAAATTGGGTTGCCTCCCAACTAGCACTATCGTTTAACGCCCCTAGCTAGGCATAAAAGCGAAGATAGATCTAAGTAGTGTAATCTTTGGCACTTGATTCATAGGTAGCTCGCATGATAGATTCATAAGGTAATTTGACTTTCCTTCTTGGAAAGTGCTCCATGCCTTTCTTTAATGGAAATTGGAATCTAATATTCCCTTCCTTCATATCAATAATCGCACCAATCGTTCTAAGGAAAGGTCTACCAAGAATAATAGGGCAAGAAAGATTGCAATCTATATCAAGAACGATAAAATCTACGAGCACCAAATTTCTATTTGCAACAATTAGGACATCACTGATTCTTCCCATTGGCTTTTTAATGGTGGAATCCGCAAGGTGCAAATTTAAAGAGCAATCATCAAGATCATGGAAACCTAGAATATCACATAAAGTTTTCGGAATCGTGGAAACACTAGCACCCAAATCACACAAAGCAAAACACTCATAATCTTTAATTTTAATCTTTATAATAGGTTCCCACTCATCATTAAGTTTTCTAGGTATAGAAACTTCCAAATTAAGTTTTTCATCAAAAGATTGCATCAAGGCATCAACAATATGTTTGGTAAAGGCTTTATTTTGACTATAAGCATGAGGAGAATTAACAACGGATTGCAACAAGGAAATACAACTTTCTAAAGAACAATTATCATAATCAAATTCCTTGAAATCGGAGATAGTGGGTTCAATACTATTTAAAGTTTTGACCTCTCCAATTGCACTTTTACCAAGTTTAGCATCAAGATGTAAAAACTCCAAATTATCAGAACACTTTTTAACAAGAGTTGATTCACTTCCTGTCCCATTATTATCAAGATTCATATTGCAAAACAAGGATCTAATAGGGGACACATCAATAACTTTAAGATCTTCATCGTTATTTTCATGGAAACTAGAAGAACATGCTTTTATAAAGCAATAGTTCTTAGCATGCAATCTAGTGGTTCTTTCTTTGCACTCGTCAATGGAACTTCTCATAGCTTTGAGAGACTCATTGATATCATGCTTAGTAGGAGTAGATCTAAGTTTCAAAGAATCCACATCGAGCGAAAGTCTATCAACGTTCCTAGCCAAATCATCAACTTTGAGCAATTTTTCTTCAAGCAAAGCATTAAAATTCTTTTGAGAGATCATAAATTCTTCCACACTATTTTCAAAATCAGAGGGCATCTTATTAAAATTACCATAAGAATTATTGTAGAATTTCC
This sequence comes from Triticum aestivum, assembly GCF_018294505.1. NCBI lineage: Eukaryota > Viridiplantae > Streptophyta > Magnoliopsida > Poales > Poaceae > Triticum > Triticum aestivum. The sequence goes on from NC_057804.1 coordinate 513,250,208, forward strand.
ATAATTATTAGAGGAATTGCTAGGGAACGGTCTAGAATTAAAGTTTCCTCTATAAGCATTGTTTCCAAAATTATTCCTACCAACAAAATTTACATCCATAGATTCATTATTATTCTCAATCAAGGTAGATAAAGGCATATCATTGGGATCAATAGAAGAACTCTTAGTAGCAAAAATCTCATAAGCTCATCCATCTTTTGACTCAAAACATTAATTTCTTCTATAGCATGCACTTTTTTACTAGTAGATCGTTCGGTGTGCCATTGAGAATAATTAGCCATAATATTATCAAGAAGTTTTGTAGCATCTCCTAAAGTGATTTCCATAAACGTGCCTCCAACGGCCGAATCTAATAGATTTCTAGAAGCAAAGTTTAATCTGGCATAAAATTTTTGTATGATCATCCATAAATTCAAACCATGAGTAGGGCAATTGCGAATCATTAATTTCATTCTTTCCCAAGATTGGGCAACATGCTCATGATCAAGTTGTTTAAAATTCATAATATCATTCCTAAGCAAGATGATCTTAGCGGGAGGAAAATACTTAGAGATAAAAACATCTTTGCACTTATTCCAAGAATCAATACTATTTTTAGGCAAAGACGAAAACCAAACTTTAGCACGATCTCTAAGTGAAAACGGAAATAACTTCAATTTAACAATATCATTATCCATATGTTTTTTATTTTGCATCTCACACAAATCAACAAAGTTGTTTAGATGGGTAGCGGCATCTTCACTAGGAAGGTCGGAGAATTGATCTTTCATCACAAGATTCAGCAAAGCATCATTGATTTCACAAGACTCAACATCATTAAGAGGAGCAATCGGAGTACTAAGGAAATCATTATTATTTGTATTGGAGAAATCACACAATTTGGTATTATCTTGCGCCATGGCGACAAGTAATCCAACGCGAAAGCAAAGAGAAGAAGGCAAGCGAAAGAGAGAGAGATTGTCACACCCTAGCTAGCCATGCATTAGAGTGTTGCATCATGTTTACTCTTTCATCAGAAACCTGAAATGGGGATGACAGAACCCCCAGTCCCCTCTGAAACCAATTAGGGTTTACTAAAAACTTTTTCAATGAACCTGAAATGCCCTTCTAAAATGCCCATCATTTTTGTCTTGGTTCAGAACCTCTGCCAAAAGTGATGCACATTTTCCTAGGCCATCTTAGGGTTTTTGAATTAAATCATAAGTATTTGAATTTGGGCATTTAAAATTGTATAAAATATTTAAATGCTCAAATAACTCCAAACTAAAATGTTTCATGTTGGAAATAATCCAACTATGGACCAGAAGTAGTTTGGTGATTTTTGGAGTTGCCTAAGTATTTTATTTAATTCAACAAAGTTGCAGAAGTATTAAAAAAACAGAAAACAGAAGAAATGGAAAAGGCTTACCTGTCGCCCAGCACCCGGCCCACCTGCCGGCCCAGCCCAGCACCGCGCCAGCGAGCTGCTTGCCGGCCAGGCAGGCAGGCAGGTGCTCGACGGCGAGCACCGCATGGGTGCCACGCACCTGCTCGCCGCCTCGCCGCCTCCCTCGCCCGGCTAACACCGTGAACCGGCCTCCCTCTCTCCCCCGAACCCCCCAGACACCCCCTCTCCTCTCCAGCTCCTCTCCCTCGCTCTCCCACGCCATGGCCGACGCCATCGCCGCCACCCCCTCGCCGTAGCCACGCCCTCCGTCAATCCCACGCCGTGCCGTCGTGTCCAGGAGCTTCGCCGCCGTCCACTTCATCGAGCTAGCCGAGCCCCGTGTGCTCGAGCGGCCCGAGACCACCGCACCGACCTCGCCCGAGCTCGCCGTCGCCGGAGATCCCCTTCAACGCCGTCACCGCCTCAGCTCGTCCCCGACCCCGCCGGTGGCCTCTACGGGAGCGCTGTGAGCCCAACTACCTCTCCGACCCTCTCTCTCTCATTCCCGAGCCGTGTAGCCACCGCACGAAGATCACACGCACGCACCGCCACGGATCTCGTCGCCGACGTGCTCCCGGCCATCCTCCGGCCAACCCGCGGTGTCCAACGCACTCACCACGCTGCGTTAGGCCCAACCGTGCACTCCCCGCACCTCACCGATCCCCCTAGCGACAAGTTCGACTTTGGCCGAACTCCGGTGGCCGCCAAAGTCGTCACCGGCGCCAACTCCGGCCACCCCGACCCCAACGGACTCCACCAAGAGCTGCGGCTCGACCTCAGCTCCGCTCCGGCGCCCTCCGCGGCTCGTTTGGTTGCCGGAACGGCAAAAATCACTTCCGCCGCCGCGTCGGGCTCGCCGGCGGCTAAACGCCGGTGCAGCCGACCCGGGTTTGACCACGGGTGGGCCCTGGTTGACTCCCCTGAGTCAATGACAGGTGGGGCCCAGCCCTGTTAATTAAACAGGTTTAGTTTTATTTAAACTTTAATTAAATTAATCACCCTGACACGCGGGACCCACTGTCAGGTTTGACCCGGACGTGTTCCGTTGACCTGCTGACGTCACACTGACGTCAGGCTGACGCAATAATTGATTTTCTGGAATTAATCTAATATAGGAAATTCCAGAATATAGTTTAAACTTTAAAAATTCATAACTTTTATTCTGTAACTCCAAATCAGACAAATTATATATGAAAAATGATCAGAAAAATCCAATCTATCCATCTGTACTATTTTCATGTATGATTAAACAAGTTAACCTGATGTTTAATACAGAACAAGGAAAAAACACTTTAAAGGGCCATGTTTGAGTTTGAAATTTGAATCTTTGATTCAAATTGGTTCAAACCCTTCTGGTCTTAGTTGCATTAGCCCAACACACTCATATTTCTATGTTTCATGCATGCATCATATTGTTGCACATTGTTTGGTGATGGTTGTATATCGGTGTTCTTGCGGCAGGATCTGCCCCCGAGGAGTACCGTGATTACCCTAACGAAGAACCGTATCAGTGCATCGAACCATCAGGCAAGCAACCAACCATTTGATCATATCGATACAATCCCATGTTCTCGCTCCTGCTCTCTTTTACTGCATTAAGACAACGCATTTCAAACTGCTGTGTGCTACGGTAGTTGAACCCATTTCCTCTGCATGACCTGTCATTGCCACAGTAACTAGATGAAACCCACTAGCATGTGTAGGAGTTGATTGAGCCATATGTATGTGTTGTTCCTACCTTGCTATGCCTGCTATGCTTAGAGTCGTGTCAGGTCTGGTTCATCTGGGTGATGGGCTAGAGTGAAATGATTATGTCAGTAATAAGAGTGGTGTGGTGAACACGATTTGGTAAAGGTATCGATGAGAGGCCATGTAGGAGTACATGGTGGGTTGTTTCATTGAAGCTGACATTAAGCACTGAGATCTGTATGTGTGATTTAAGATACAGCTACTACCATACATTGGGCCCTGAAATATGACCCCGCTCGACTTCTTATTCACCCTAGTTCTCTGTCCAGGAGTTGCAAGTAGTTTCTGGTGTTTGTAGCCTACTGGAGGCCGTGGACAGCGCTGACCGTAGGGGTGGGCTGTGATGCGGTAGGTACGTGGCCAGGTGTACCGAATACCCGTTAGGTATCTCGGGAACCCTGTTCACATCGTTCGGGGCCGTATGGGAAACCTCGGTCGGACTCCCTGCGGATGGAACCTGGATAGGCGATAAACCTGGACTAGAGGCTTAAGTGTTTAGGTAGGTCGTGGTCTACACCCACGTCGGCTTTCGCTTGAAGTCTGCCGAGCACATGTCGTGTGCAGACGCTAAGTGGTGGAAACATGTATGAAGAAGTACACCCCTGCAGGGTTATCATGATCTATTCGAATAGCCGCGTCCGCGGTAAAGGACTACTTGGTTGCCTATACAGTTCATAGACAAGTAAATGGAAACTACTAAAAGCCTCAAGATAAGTGTGAGTGCCGAGGATGGCTCTTCCGTAGGAAGACGGAGGTGGATCCTCGGTGGTGTATTGAAGTGGTGAGTAGTGGACTCGTGTACGCAAAACCATTTCAAGTTGGAGTCTCGTAGATTAGCCTAGCCAAGAGTCAAAGCTGGCTTGCTGCAACAACTCCACCAACCCTTCTTGATAATATGCATGTATGTAGGATCTGATGTAAGTCTTGCTGAGTACCTTTGTACTCATGTTGCTATAATTTACATTTTACAGAAGACGCTGCAACCCCTTCTGATGGGTTCTACGTAGACGTTGACATCAACGAGTAGGCTAAAGGCCCAGGTGGTGATCCTGAGCTTGTGAAGGACCACGTAGTATAGCTAGGCTTTCCAAGCCTCTTTTATCTTTCTAGTTGTCTGTACTCAGACAAGTTACTTCCGCTGCTGGTTTGTATGACTGTATGACTTGAATGCTGGGTCGTGAGACCCGTACCTTGTGTATGTTATGTATGGTTCTCTGAGCCTTAAATAAAGTACTTGTGTCGTAGAGTCATGTTGTGATGCCTTGTTGTATTTGCACATATCGAGCATATTGTGTGTATGATTGAAATGCTTGGTATGTGTGGGATCTGACTATCTAGTTGTTTATCTTTAGTAGCCTCTCTTACCGGGAAATGTCTCCTAGTGTTACCGCTGAGCCATGGTAGCTTGCTACTACTCTGGAACACTTAGGCTGGCCGGCATGTGTCCTTCTTCGTTCCGGTGTCTGTCCCTTCGGGGAAATGTCACACATTGAGTACCGGAGTCCTGTTAGCCCGCTACAGCCCGGTTTACCGGAGTCCTGCTAGCCCAGTGCTACAGCCCGGACCCACTTGCTGATGACCGACACGTTCGAAGCTGGGTCATGGATGCCTGTCCCTGTAAGTCTGTGCCACTTTGGGTTTACGACTAGTCATGTCAGCCCGGGCTCCTTATCATATGGATGCTAGCGACACTATCATATACGTGAGCCAAAAGGCGCAAACGGTCCCGGGCAAAGGTAAGGCGACACCCGTGGGGATACCGTGCGTGAGGCCGCAAAGTGATATGAGGTGTTACCGGCTAGATCGATGTGACATCGAGTCGGGGTCCTGACAGAGATTGGGAAAGAGAGGGCAAATAAAACGGCAAGGGTGAAGTGGGGGAGAGGAAAATGACAGGCAAATGTCAAATAATGTAAATGCGAGGGAGATGGGTTTATGATGGGTACTTGGTATGTCTTGACTTGAGCGAAGACCTCCCCGACAACGGCGCCAGAAATCCTTCTTGCTATGTCTTGAGCTTGCGTTGGTTTTCCTTGAAGAGGAAAGGGTGATGCAGCACAGTAGCGTAAGTATTTACCTTAGTTTTTGAGAACCAAGGTATCAATCTAGTAGGAGGATCCTCACAAGTCCCACGAACCTACACAAATAAACAAAGAACTCGCAACCAACGTGATAAAGGGGTTGTCAATCCCTTCACGGCCACTTGCGAAAGTGAGATCTGATAGAGATAATATGATAAGATAAATATATTTTTGGTATTTTATAATATAGATGCAGAAAATAAAGATGCAAATAAAAGTAGATTGAAAGCTTATATGATAAAAGATAGACCCGGGGGCCATAGGTTTCACTAGAGGCTTCTCTCAGGATAGCATAAGTATTACGATGGGTGAACAAATTACTGTCGAGCAATTGATAGAAAAGCGAATAATTATGAGATTATCTAGGCATGATCATGTATATAGGCATCACGTCCATGACAAGTAGACCGACTCCTGCCTGCATCTACTACTATTACTCCACACATCGACCGCTATCCAGCATGCATCTAGAGTATTAAGTTCATAAGAACATAGTAACGCATTAAGAAAGATGACATGATGTAGAGGGATAAACTCAAGCAATATGATGTAAACCCCATCTTTTTATCCTCGATGGGAACAATACAATACGTGCCTTGCAACCCTTTCTGACACTGGGTAAGGACACCGCAAGATTGAACCCAAAGCTAAGCTCTTCTCCCATGGAAAGAAAGATCAATCAGTAGGCCAAACCAAACCGATAATTACAAGAGACTTGCAAAGATAACTCAATCATACATAAAAGAATTCAGAGAAGATTCAGATATTATTCATAGATGAACTTGATCATAAACCCACAATTCATCAGATCTCGACAAACACACCGCAAAAAGAGTTTACATCGAATAGATCTCCACAAGAGAGGGGGAGAACATTGTATTGAGATCCAAAAAGAGAGAAGATGCTGCTAGAGCTCTTTGGTACAACGCACAAAGAAATCCGGAAGGTTCTGTTCAAGACCGGCGAAGTCCCTCCTCCCCTTTTCGAGGACCGGGGGCTCAGCGTAACGCGCCTTGCCGGTCCGATAAGTCCTCTAGTTATTACAAGATGTTTCCTTTCGAGTACATCTGGGGGAGGATTTATAAGTCACCTTGCTGACCGAATAGGAGTGGGTGGAGACGGCGGAGCGGATCAACTGTCCGGCTCCATTGCCCGAGGACCCAGTAAGCGCACTCCTAGCGGAGATGTTGGTTCTGGCACCTTACAAGGCACCGGAGAAAAAGGCCGAAAAGAAGGCCACGGGGACCCGAAGGGGTCTTCGCCACGAGGACGCACCTCCCACGAAGGGGAGGATAGGAAGAAGAAGAAGGCCGCCTCAACTGCAGGGGCCGAAGGGTCCAAGAAGGTGGCCACGGGGACCAGAAAAGGTCACCGGCGCAGGGCCGTGATAGAGTCGTCATCTGAAGATGACGAGGAAGATTCTCGCCCCGAAGACGAGGAAGATTCTCCCCCCGAAGACGAGGGAGGAGAAGAAAAGGAAGGCCGCCCCGTCGGGGGAGGCCGGGACACCGAAGAAGGGCAAGGCGTCCCTTCCGGATCAATCCACTACCGCCGCCTTTAGTGACGAGGGGTGGCTTCCCAGGGGAAAACCCAGGGCGAGGTCGTAAGTATCCGCATTCCATGATATTTTTGTACGACTTTTGACCTCACGGTTTGTAATAATGTCGAACACGTCCATGCTTCTTCTTCTTCTTCCTCTCAATGAAAGCACCAATGTCGGTGTCAAAACCAGCGGATCTCGTGTAGGGGGTCCCGAACTGTGCGTCTAAGGCTAATGGTAACAGGAGACTGGGGACACAATGTTTACCCAGGTTCAGGCCCTCTCGATGGAGGTAATACCCTACTTCCTGCTTGATTAATCTTGATGATATGAGTATTACAAGAGTTGATCTACCACGAGATCAGAGAGGCTAAGCCCTAGAAGCTAGCCTATGGTATGATTGTTGATGATCGTGAGTCCTGCGGACTAAACCCTCCGGTTTATATAGACATCGGAGGGGGCTAGGGTTACACAAAGTCGGTTTACAGAGAAGGAGATCTACATCCGAATCACCAAGCTTGCCTTCCACGCCAAGGAGAGTACCATCCGGACACGGGACGAAGTCTTCTATCTCGTATCTTCATAGTCCAACAGTCCGGCCAAAGTATATAGTCTGGCTGTCCGGATACCCCCTTATCCAGGACTCCCTCAGTAGCCCCTGAACCAGGCTTCAATGACGATGAGTCCGACGCGTAGATTGTCTTCGGCATTGCGAGGCGGGTTCCATCTTAAAATACTCCAAGATAAATTCCGAACACAAGGACCGTGTCCGGCTCTGCAAGATAATCCTTCCATATACCACCATAGAGAGAATAATAATAATCCACGAGTCTAATCCGCTGACAATTCTTCGAAAAGTGACATCACGCCACATTCTGGTTTTTATTCAAACCGTTCTTACAACTTGCTACCGCACACACCACGAGGCGGTTTCCTTGGCACGTCCTGTCAGAGCAGAGATCGTGTTCCCCTTATCGCGGATTCTCATCAATACGGGTATGGGTAATCCAACCGTGCCTGTTGGCATGACCCCGTGTTTTTAGGAAAGTTCTGAATGACCACGTTCGGGGACGCTTGATATTCTTCCCCCTTTATAAAGGAGCCGAGGCCTATCCCTCCGTCTCCACGTTCGCACATCTCGCGCCCTGAGCCCCAACACCCAAAGCCCGAGCTTAAGCACCCCGGATCTTCGATCATTTCCGGATCTGGCCATCAAGGCCGATGGATGGCTTCCTCTGTCACAGAGGAGGATATTCCGAAGCTTAGGGAGGCTGGGTATTTGTCTGCCGATGTCAAGCATAGGCTTCCTGCTCCCGAACAGGTTATCCCCACCCCTGGGTCCAATGAGAGCGTCGTATTTGTCTCCCACTTCCTGCGGGGCTTAGGGCTTACTCTTGATCCCTTGTGAGGGGGCTCATGCACTACTACGACTAGATTTCCACGATCTAGCTCCGGATTCCATCCTCCACATGTCGTCATTTATCATCGTGTGTGCAGCCTTCCTTCACATTGCCCCCCACATCGGCTTATGGCTCAAGACTTTTATCGTGAAGCCGAAGATAGTTGAAGAGCGACACCCAGAGTGCGGAGGTGCCATAATAAACGTGGAGGCAAATTCCGAACCTTGTTACTCACTTTCGCTGGCGTGTGGGACAGCCAGCATCGGGGTCCACCAACCATGCACTAAATTACTCCGTAGTAGAGTGCCCAACTGCACGGTAGACTACCCCGATCGAAGCGCTGCAGTAATGCCCAATGAGCCGTCAAATAAAAAAAAACCTCCTTTCCAGCAGTAAGTTGGACGGACGAAGCAACCATCATTTCACTCTTCTCTCTCAGCTTCCTCTCTTGAAGAAAACCCCCACTTGCTTCTCCCTCATCTCGTTCCTCATTTCTTCAAGAAAACCCTGACCTGCTTCTACCATTGTTCTTCTCTCCCAAAGAAGGAAAGATGAGCACATCAATGGTGTTGATTCTGGCCAAGGCCCGGTCTTGCAACCCCGAGACTGATCCTATAACTCCCTCTTTGTTCTTCTTTTGGGTTTGTGATTATGGTTTCTTTTCTTTTATTTCTATTTGACAGTTTCTTGATGGACGCTGGAGCATCGGCCGAAGTGATGTCTATGGCTCTGGCCAAAACCGTCGAGGCTCATGGTACGAAGAAGTGCAAGCACCCCACGAAGACTACCACAGACAAGCTCAAAGCCATTGCCCTGTCCAAGCCCTCCTCTCCGGGATCCCTCATTAAGCAAGTCCAGGTAATATCTCTTCTCGACGATCTTTTTCTCGATCTTGATCGTGTTTTTTCATCTAACACGCAGTACTAGTACTAGTAGTACAACTTTCTGGGTGATCTTGCATGTGATTTTTGTGTGCCAAATGACGGTTCTAAATTCCTCTTTTGACCAAAACATGTGAGAGGTTGACACTGATTTATTATTGATTACTTTCAACTACTTTATGAACATCAATGCTACCTTTGAAGAGGGTATATTTGCCTCAGTAACTTGTGTTATGGATATTGCAAGTAATCCCTCTGCTCTCATGCCTTTGAAGACATGTTCTAGTGTCTTTGTTCACTCATTTCTGTGTGTATATGCAGTCATATATGGAGTATTATATCGAAAATCATCTTAGAACGGAGGTAGTCATAAATTTTTTGGTTTTGTTTGAATTAGAACCAGGTTCGCGGTGGAGATGAAGTTCTCAAAGTCATGCCATGTGAACTGGAAGACCTGAGGATGAGTTCTACTGCTAAACTATCCAGATGCTGTGTCCTTGTCGCCACGTGTCCTGAACTAGTGTTTTCTCGTGTGTTGTCAGGCGTGTTCTTGAGGTTGTACTTGACCACAACAATTTCCTGGTTGTGCCTTTGATTACGAAGGGTGTAGTTCTTGTAAAGCTTCCCGACAAATCTGATGCGGCCTGTCTTCATTGTCATGTTTATGAGTGGAAAGACCACTCTGTTAGGTTCTCCAAGGTTGACGAGATGGTGATGGTGCAGGTAGAAATCTCTCATGAAGTCCATGGCCTAGTCAGTTATGCAGGGTTCATCCCGTAGGTCGGTGGCAAGAAATAGTCTGCAGAGTTTAATTAGTGCAACTTTGCTTGTCTGTAGTAAGTACTATTGTTCAGTACTTGATTTGTCTTTGTGAACCCTGTATTGTTTAGTACTGTCGCTTTTGGTGTGTGGTGAGTTCTTAGAATAGTCTATGTTAATGTCTGTCCACTCAATTCAGTCTGTATATTTTGAAGTATCCAGATCATCTTTTTTGTGAGGATGGTTTACCAATTATGGTTACACTCCAATATCTGTATGCATTGCAGGGTTTATTGCACCCACCAGGATTTCCAGTCCCATGGATGTTTGGTCCATACAATTTGTCATGACCTTTGGACTGTCCTGCTTGTGGGAGTAGGCGGGGGCCCTGCATGCCACACGTAGTTGGATGATCAATCTTCTCTTTAGTACTTCAACATAGTGATTTCCTAGTAAGGATTCACTCATGTCACATCAAGTAAATCTTATTGATTTACTGTCTAAATCTTATTGCTTTAATGTCATGTTTTCTTTCTTTTCCTACAACTTTACGATGCAGGTTTTGCCATGTGACATTCATCATAGAATAAACTGTTTGGTTTGCTCTGTGATGGCTATTTTTTTAGGTTTCACTTCTTATGTCGTGTCAGTAACGAAGGCACTGTCCATCACTTATATTACTAGAAAAGATTGGACCAGTCTGTTGTCTGAGTACAAGCTGAATCCCTATGATGAACTGCAATTTGGTTTAACAAACATGCCACAATTAGTCCTTCTCGCGTTTAAAAGAAATGAAGAAGATCGCGGTCACGGAGCCTAGTCAAGTTAGAAAGCTGATCATAGCAGACTAGACACAATCACCACTGTCTCGCACATCGATACCACCTTCAGTAATAGATCAAGCGCCGGCAGTTGCTCTAGCACTGACAGTGGCAGCATCTTAGTCTGATCCAACTGAGGACTGGGCACCGACCGCGTTAGTGGATCTGGTTGATCTACCGGAGGATCGGGCATCGACACCGGCACCTGCTCCGACACCGACACTAGCTCTACAAGGAGCACCATCTCCGGCAGCAGCAGCGACACTACCAGTCGCATCGGCACGGGCACCAGCAATGGCTTCGGCACCTGCACCAACACTTGCACTTGCATCTGCTCCGGCCTGTGCAGCGGCAACCAAATGAGTAGTTGCACTGGCAACATACTGGGCTGCAGTTCGCACTTCATATACCAAAGTCCTTACGAAAACCGACATGTCCACCTTCTTGGTAAGCATTGGCCGCCCAAGTGCTTCATTCTTTTTTCTTTCCATGTTGTTTCACATGATTCACTCCGTTGATATAACTGTTTGTGTATGTATTCTTGTTTGCAAACAGAGAATTCCTAGAGCAACAAGGGAGTCGTTCAACAATACGGGCGACCATGGCCAAGTTTCTCTTACCATGCACAGCCTTGGTGTGAATGAACCTGCTCAATATACCGTAAGTACAAAGGATGGTCGCATGATGATTGATGCTAAAGGATGGTCAAGGTTCAACTCTAAATCATATCTTGTGGTAGGGGATGATGTCAAAATCGAACTTTCTCGGCAAGGAGAGCTGGTCCAAATAAAAAATTCTTCAGTAGCGGCACGCAACTGCCGAAATGATCTATCCTCCGAGAGATTTTGATGTAATAATCTGGCATGGTGAAACAAGTGTCATGTGTGTATAAGTAGTACAACAATATTATTTATCACATGGTATATCGTTGATAGAATTGCAACTCTGATTGTTGGTTAGGAATTGTCATTCGTTTTCATTCCAACAACTGTCGTGCTTTATTCAATTTTGTGTATTCGCCTTGCGACATCATCTAAAATCAGCGCCGTACCAATCGCTTGCAATATTAAAAGCGCTGAGGTAGAACACATGGGCCCCCAAACATGCAGGTCCACCAGACTGTGGCCAAAGTCCAGAACCATGAGCCTGCCTGAGTATTATATTCTCAGCTGAACCCCCATAATGCCCATGCGTTGCACGTAACATCAAGATGCATTTGTATGAGTATTTTATCTTGTGAGAGAAAAGGATGAACGAGGGAAGGCCTTATTTGGAAATTTAGAGAGGTGTGTGGGTACCTTTTTGCAAAATTGCCATAGTTTCCTTCCTATCCGTCAGATATAAATCGGACGGCCTATATTGCAGGATGGAAGGCACACCATCATAACTAACTTGTCTATACTGTGTTAAAAAAACTCTGTTTTTTATAATTATATATGTTACATATATTCCCCTTGATTTTTCTTATGTATAAAGTTGTGATATAAAAGTTTTTTGTATTTCTTTACAGAGGGAGTATCTCTCTGTCAAAAATATATTTATGTGTAACTAGTTACTCCTGTCTTTCTACTTCCTTTCCCTGATATGTGGGGCATCCAGCAACGGGGTCCACGTGCCATGTGCACCAAATTAGAGTGCACAACTGCACGGTAGACACACCCCTGTCGTAGCGCCGTAGAAATGCCCAATGAGCCATCAAATCACAACCCCCCTTTCCAGCTTTAGCAGTAAGCTTGACGGACGAAGCGACAATATTTCACTGGGCTTGAATCCCCTTCACCCTTGTCTGCTTGTTTAGAGAAAAACCCCTCTCAACGATTACATAGGGTTTTCTCAAGGAGAACCAGGTACGAATTTTTCATCCATCCCCGATAAATCCAAGTCCCTTGGTCGCGCGTAATCCTTGGATGGCAGCCGCCGCCGTTGATGCATTTTTCTTCCTACTGAATCTAGTGTGTTTCATTTGCAGTGCCCAAAGTGCGAGGACCCTACAGGTTTCTACGCCCTCGGCGAGACGCTAGACTTGTCCCTTCTCATCCTAACACATGATTTTAAAACACGCACAATATGTTCCTAGAATCCTCTTTTTTATCTAGGAGGGTGGGTTTTTTTGAACATGCTATTGACTAATTTGGAAATTTGGATTGCTATATTGGGATAAAAGGTACTAGTATGATGGTCAACACTGACGTGAAGGAGGAAATTATTTCTAGATTTGGATAGGTAATACATTGTGTTCTCATATTATTTTTCCTGTAGTGCATTACTTGCTCTGCCAGAACACATGTACTCAAGATGCTCAACCTTGCCATAACTGAATACTCCAGTTTAATGGTCACAGTGAAGACAAGCCATGGATATAAGTTCCGAGTTGGGTTCATGAACCAAGAAGATCACTGCTTTTTTATGGATGAACTTGGATAAACTTTCTCAAGTGTTACGGTCTGAAAGTTGGTGCATGAATGCTGATGGAAAGAGCAGAACCTGGTCTCATCTTCACTGTGATCTTCCACCCCGATGTTGTTCCAATTGTTCATCCATGTTAGTTTTGTATCTAGTTCTTGCTTTTTGCCTCGATTACTTCTTAACCCGCCTATTCTGTCTAACTAATCACAATTTAACTTTAGAAGTAGCAATGAATCTCTCACGAAGATGCCACTTCTAACTAATATTTTCTTATAATTGGTGGCACGTGTAGGTTTTTTCAGAGTTAAGCAGGCTGCTCGTTTGTTATTCTATAGGAACTCGGTTGTTACTGATGGCACTGAAGTTGACTGGACGGCATCCAAAAGTTCCTACACTTCATGTATCGTCTTGAGGTCCTTGTGGGGCATTTCAATGGTGGAAGGCTACGTGGGATATGTGTGCGACTGCTGCACTCGTTGAACAGGTCCAACTGTGTCAAGAAACTTATGGTACAAGTTGTTTTCTGTTATATATGTTGTTCATAAACTATTGCTTATACACAGTTTTATAGCTATGATCTTCTTGAAACAGAAACTGCCCAGTTCTATTGTTCCTATACAGATGCCCGACCATGGTCTGGTCAGACTTGCACTTGGTCACAACATGATGTTTATGTCAACCTTCTCCATTCTCCTTGGAGGTGAAAAGATACTTATTCATGGGTGGTCTCAAATAATGAAGGCCCCTCCATCTTGGAGAATAGGACATAAGATTATGTTCCTGCTTTTCCATGGCTCTAAAGCGAATATCCTGTTTATTGACCACATTGCGAGATGAAGCCGCTTTCAGAAAGTTGTGGATGCGGGGGGGGGGGGGGGGGTGGCGCCTGGGCCTTATCCGAAGGCTTGGCGGCCTCACCCTTGGTTAATTATATGCAAAGTAGCACTATTTGAGGCGTGCTTTATACGGTTGAACCTGTATACGTACTCATACTGCTTTCAGCTATGGTTGTTAAGTGCCCCTACCGGTTTCAGTTAAGGTTGTTAAGTACTCCTGCTACTTTTACAGTCTGTCGTGTTTCTTCAGTCCTGTCTTCCTCCATCCGCCAAAACCAAACCAGCGCCGGCAGGCCCGCCTGCTTCCGCCTCCCATGGCTGGCTGCGCCTCAGCGCACGCATCGCCACCCCACTGTCTCCTAAATCATTAACATCGATGTCTGAGGCCTCACCATCGTCCTCCGCGTGCTTTGGTGCGCTCGCCGCGGTGCCGCCCTCTCGCATTGTCAACATGGGCAACAAACAACAGGAATTAGCAGAAGTATGTGGAGAGGATGACAGTAGGGGCCCACCATGTCAGCGTATGGAAAAATAAAATGCTTCCTCCTGGTGGTTTCCTGACATCTGGGACCCACGACATTGTGAGCGTATATAGTCAATAGACAAGAGAACAACACAAGATCGGCTGACAATTGGGAAGTAGCTGCTCGAGAAGTATTGTTTTTTGTTATTGTTGAGACGGAGCAGGGTTTCAACTGGGCTGTGGCCCGTCTAGCCCATGCTTATATTTTATGTTCACCATATGACCAACCCAACTATTTTTTCTTTGTGAAAATGAGCCCAGTTTATTTTTTTCTGAAGAATACCCAATCCAGGCGTACCTATTTTTCTACGCCCTGATGGGCTGCAACTCTTTCAAGAAGCCTGGAAATCTTGAAAGTAATATGAAATGGGTTGTAAATATAAAAACAGATGACAAATTGGCAATTACTTTATAATTTCTGATTTTTTTTTCACATTTTCAGATTCCTATTTCACTAGGCTGTAACCTAATTTAAATATATCTTCAAAGTACTTTAAATCTGGCTCGACATTTCGGTATTAAAAATAGTTTGGAACCCACAGAAATATGCGAAATTTTGTTTAAATTTTTAACCCTGGCCCTGGCCAACAAAAAAAGGACTGCAATAAATTTTCAAGAAGTTGCAATGAGCTATATATAAATTATTAAAAAAAAGGGAATGGTCTGACTTGTGGGCCTATTAACTTGACGCGTATGTAAGATTTTTTACTTGTTATATATGTCAATAAACGATTCTAGCAGAGGTAACCGTTGGATGTCAATCCAACGACCGTCGTGTTTCTTCAATCTTTGATCTTCTTGCTCCAGCCGCCAAATCCAGTGCCGGCGGGACCACATGCTCATGCCTCCACTGGTCGGCTGTGCTGCCGCGCAGGCCTCGCCGCCCCTACTACTCCCACCGCTGGCTAGGGCATCCCTCTACTCACCCACACCCCCTGTTATTCTGCGGCGACGACATCTCACACCGCAGTCGAACCAGTGAACCCTCGTACTCCTCTCTGCGCGGGCTTCCACTGCCGTGTCTTCCCCGGCTGCGCGTCGTCCCCTTCCTAGGCCTCGCCGTCGTCCACCGCCCTGGTGCTCTCGGTGTGGCGTGGTTAATGTGGTCAAGGAATGACTTCCATCGGAAGAGTACTGTACGTGGAGATGCTGACAGCTAGGTCCACGGTTGCAGCAAGGATGTGCCTCCTTATTACGCGCAATATAATGATTCCTCCACCTGACAGCAAGGACCCACCGTACGGGCGACCGTATTTCACAAAAAAACGTTTCCCCCCGGACTGCTAGGACCCACCAGCTACATCTTCGCACGCAAGGAAGTGCGTCCATATTACGGGCAAAAAAACGATTTTCCCCCTGACTGTTGGGACCAACCAGCTACATCTTCGCACGCAAGGAAGTGCCTGACAGTCAGGACCCACCTGGTCGAAGTGTATGTAGCGTTGTCATTCTGGTCGCGAACGTGTACGTACATATTGGTCGATCGGTCGCTTTGCAACGATGAACCATGGCCGAGTAAGTAGCAGCACATGTCATAATAGAGCCCCCCCACGTAGCAGTTCAGGCTGTCCCATCTAAACAGTGTACACGTACCTACAGTCACACGCCAAAAAATACGGCCACGTACATACATATGGGCGGGGTCTCAAACACTTACTCGCGCATATGTACGGCCATGGCTCGTTGTCGGTTTCAAAACCGGCGGATCTCAGGTAGGGGGTCCCAAACTGTGCGTCTAGGCGGATGGTAACAGGAGACAAGGGACACGATGTTTTTACCCAGGTTCGGGCCCTCTCGATGGAGGTAAAACCCTACTCCTGCTTGATTAATATTGATGATATGGGTAGTACAAGAGTTGATCTACCACGAGATCAGAGAGGCTAAACCCTAGAAGCTAGCCTATGGTATGATTGTTGTTCGTCCTACGGACTAAAACTCTCCGGTTTATATAGACACCAGAGAGGGCTAGGGTTACATAGAGTCGGTTACAATGGGTGGAGATCTTCATATCATATCGCCAAGCTTGCCTTCCACGCCAAGGAAAGTCCTATCCGGACACGGGACAAAGTCTTCAATCTTGTATCTTCATAGTCCGGGAGTCCGGCCAAAGGTCATAGTCCGGCCGTCCAGACACCCCCTAATCCAGGACTCCCTCAGTAGCCCCCAAACCAGGCTTCAATGACGATAAGTCCGGCGCACAAGTTTGTCTTCGGCATTGCAAGGCGGGTTCTTCTCCAAATTCCATGTACCTGTCGGATAGTGTCCGGCTTCTGGTGCGTGCTGCTCTCCTCAGCTTCTGTGCCCAATAATGACCATCTTCCACGTGTCAAACGAATGCGAAAAGCCAGGTTTTTTAATTTACCCCCCCAGCCACGTAAATGAGCCGCCCATAAAAGAGACGGGGATTTAGATCCAATTCACACCACCTTCCCTCCGTGAGTATTCATCCGAGCGCTTTCGACAGAGATCCATTCCACCATGGCCGGTCGAAGCAGCTCCTCCTCTCGCCTCTCCAGCCCTCGGCCCGGAGATTGGGAGCGGTGTTCCATCCCGCATAGCAAGCTAGTAGTGCTTCAATCCAAGGGGCTCCTCCCCCCAGCATATATGGTCCCAGTTCGAGCCGGGATTGCCACCTATAGCGGCGGAGAGCAGGCGGAGAGCGTCCCCAATCCCTCCCAAGGAGAGCGGGTATGCCTAGTCCCTTATTTAATAAGAGGACTCGGATTTCCAATTCATCCGTTTCTCCGAGGGCTACTAGAGTTTTACGGCCTCCAGCTACACAACCTCACGCCTGCCTCCATACTGCATATTGCGGGCTTCGTGGCCCTCTGCGAGCTGTTTTTGGGCATCGAGGCCCATTTCGCGTTGTGGAAGAGGTTGTTCTGCCTTGTGCCCCGCTCTCAGGAGGGGTCAATTTATCAAGTGGGCGGAGCCGAACTATGGCGCATCGCCGGGACCGGATATCTATCCGGTACCCCAAAGAAGGCGTCCGAGGACTGGCCTTCGGAATGGTTTTATATGGATGACGTCCCCCTGCCGGACCCTGTACGGATCGGCCTCCCTGAGTTTAATAACGCTCCGTTGAAGAAACGCCTGAGCTGGCGCCCACGAACCCTCAGAGGGAAACTGACAGGGACGTCCTTTACCTGATGAGCCGGATAAGATTGTTGGCTCATTCCGGATTGACCATGATCGAGGTCATGGCCACATGCATTATGCGGGGGGTGCAGCCGCTTCAGTACAGAGGCCACCCCATGTGGGATTTCAACGGGGAGGACGACGCCACCCGGTGCGGTCGCAAGGGGCCGGATTCGGCTGCCACTCTAACGAAGATCTTATCCACTTTGTACAAAGGAGAAGAAGAGGAATTCCTCCGTGTCAACCCACGGGGCAGATTCTCCATGTACAGTCCTCCAAGATGGGTGAGCGAACAGTTTCACTTGCTTACCCGCTTTCGAAATTCCCATAATTTAGTACTTAGTCTAGCAATGTTAACGCAGGAGCTGCGCCAGACTGTGAAGGAGATAAACAGCCCTCCTCCACAACCCGAGGACCCAGAACGGTCCCTCGATCCGGACTCCCAAGAGGACCCGGACTTATGTGTGGAGCTAATTGATGGGGTGTTTCATCAATTGAGTAAGGACAACACCTTAGTGGCCATTACGGCCGACTATCCCAGACTACTTCCGGCCTCAAAGGTAACCGAGACCGAAGTCCCAGTACTTTCAAGAGGATCCATCCATGCTTTATTTTGATTGCCGTAAACCAATAGTGTTTCGCTTTGCAGGGGAAATCCTTGAGGCGGAGGGCCGAGCCCGCGATGGGTAGCCAACAAGGGCCATTGAAGCCAGGAGGGTTAAAAAGAAGTGCGGAACGGATCGAGATTCCAGCGCAACGGTACGGTGTGCAATTTTAACGCCTAGGGTTTATGCCCTCAAGTCACACTAACGCCCATGCTCTCCTTAGGAAGAAGAGCGCCCGCCGGACTACATCCATCGGCCAGGCTTCAAGGCCGGGTCTGGAAGCGGAGGCGAACACGGGGCGCGCACCGGACGCTCCTCCAACAGAGGACGCGGACGGGCTATCTGCCACCAATTCAGAGGTGGAGAGTGCCATGAACCACAGGCGTCGCCGGGGTGTTCTTCGTGACGCATGTTTTTCCCAAGAGGCGTTGGACGCCTTTAATACGGGAGATGCATACCTCCGTGCCGCTCAAAATGGTCTAGCCAGAGCCACAGAGCAGTATGTGAAAGACATATGGGTGAGTAAATCTTATGGTTATATATGTCAGTAGCCCCCGAAACTTGAAACAGTTAAGATAATTGATTTAAGGATCATATGATATGCAGGATCTTTCAAAAAAGAATACGCAACTGTCCCAGGAGCTGGAAGAGTGCAAGGCCCAACTTGAGGCCGCACTGGCCGCCTCAGAGAATGCCAAGGGGACCCCCTCAGGTAATATATGCTCCGAAAGATAATTCTGTTGTGAAGTGCGGCATGTGTGCAATTCTGACAATAACAGTGCAGATGGGGCTGGAGTGAATCCGGACAAGCAACAACTTCTGTGCCAGTTAAAGGCCGGCGAGAGCATGCTGACGAGGGTGAGGCAAGAGAAGAACAAGCTTCAAGACGCCAATACCCAGCTGGGCGAGGAACTAAAGGATGTTCGTGCTCAGCTGTCTGATTCCGTAAAGGATAATTGGCGACTTCGACACGGCATTTTTAGTAAGTGCTTGAACGAATCTCCGAAAAAAGAGTTCGGCGAGGAAGTCGATTGACAGAGCTATGTCTGTAGATATGCTGAGAGGTCGTCCTGCGGAGGAAACGCCCGGTTCAGCGGGGGACCTTCTTCCCGAGCTGTTGCAACTGCACGAACGAGTTCGGCAGGCGATGCAAGGCGTCGTCCAGGCTATGTGGCCATCCCTCTCCATGCCCGAAGGCCTTGGAGAGCTTGCAGAGAAGCTGAAGGGAGTGCGGCAGCGCTTCCGGTTATGGAAGATATCGGCCTGCCGTCAAGGTGCCAGGGAGGCCTGGGCCATGGTGAAGACTCGGTACACGAAGGCTGACCCGAACCACATGGCCGAGGTCGGCCCTGTGGGGCCTGACGGATAGGAGATCCATGTTAGTTTAGTGTATGGCCAGGTAGAGCTGGCTGCCAAGTATTCCCAACAGGACTGTAAATTAGACAGCCTGTTGGATGGTATTGAAGAAGAATATACCTAGTCAAATTGACTATGTAATTTAAAATGACATGTAAAATGCCTTCTAGCCGGATTGTAGATCGTTTGTCATTGCGGACCTTTTCGCTTCAACCTCTGGACCCGATAGTCCGGAGTGTGTCCGAATACCCTCTCGGTTATGTAAGAACCGGGGCATGCATGGAGACCAGGCGTAGGGGTCATAAGTGCTTTAGCAGACAAGTGCCCAACTAGTTATGTTATATTACATGGTTAGTAAGAAACATCTTCCAGGGAGAATAGTTCCGTTAGGGGTTCCTTTCCCTGGGAGGCATGCCCTAAAGTGCATGTCCGGACTGCGAAAAGAAAGCAGAAAAGCATCTGGGGGCAGATAAATAAACAAGTGAAAAATCATCTTTTAGTTCACCGACCGAATATTCCCTTAAGAACGCTAGCTTTCGGCTTCACCCAGTCTGAGGTACACATCCGGCTGACCCGGCAGTAACAATCGCAGAGGTGCTCCCTTTACCACCTAGCCGAACAAACGGGAACGTAGGGGTAAGCACAGGAGCCAGGCAACCCAGCTTGGCCAAAACTTAAGTCATATCGATGCATATAATGGTGTATAAAAGGTTCATGCGGAAGTGTCACACATGTTTTGGGCATGAGGCCCGTTTATATAAACTTCTGATAAAGAAGCCCCCAGGTATAATGAGCGCGGGTGGCGCGTCAAGTATGTGCGAACAACGCGCAGGCAAGCCCCTAAAGGCTTGGGAGAAAAAAGGGAGGGGGAAGGAGAGAAATACCAGGCAGCTAATTTGAAATAAAATAAAAAAAGGGACAGAGGAAGGAGACGAACACAGAGTCCGGCGCTAGGCGTAGAATCTTCGTAGGCGTGCTGTGTTCCATGGGTTCGGCTCGAGTCGGTTGTCCGATGCGTTTCGCAGATGGTACGCTCCACCAGTCAGGACTTGATCGATTATGAAGGGACCCTCCCATTTGGGCTTTAGTTTGTCCTTTTTCTTGTCCGGCAGATGTAGAACTAGTTCGCCAACATTATAAGTTTTGGCCCGTACTTCTCTGCTTTGATATCTTCGAGCCTGCTGTTGATAGAATGCGGAACGGGCTTTTGCCACATCGCTCTCCTCCTCCAATGCGTCCAAGCTGTCCTGCCGATCGATCTAGGCTTCTCTTTCTTCGTACATGCGCACGCGAGGTGAGTCATGAATTATGTCGCAGGGCAGGACTGCCTCTGCGCCGTATACCATAAAAAATGGTGTGAATCCGGTAGTGCGATTCGGCGTGGTCTGCAGCCCCCAGAGTACGGAGTCAAGCTCCTCTACCCAGTGCGTGTTAGATTCCTTGAGGGATCGCACTAGTCTGGGTTTGATGCCACTCATGATGAGACTGTTGGCTCGCTCGACTTGACCGTTAGTTTGTGGGTGATAGACTGAAGCGTAGTCGAGCTTAATGCCCATGTTTTTGCACCAGAGTTTAACATTGTCTGCCGTAAAGTTTGTGCCGTTGTCAGTGATGATGCTGTGGGGGACGCCGTAACGGTGTACAACCCCGGATATGAAGTCTATCACCGGTCCGGATTCGGCCGTCTTTACAGGCTTGGCCTCTATCCATTTGGTGAATTTGTCCACCATGACCAGTAGATATTTTTGCTTGTGGGTTCCTCCTTTAAGGGGTCCAACCATGTCAAGCCCCCAGACCGCAAAAGGCCAGGTAATGGGTATGGTTTGTAGGGCGGTAGGCGGCATGTGGCTTTGATTAGCGAATAATTGGCAACCGACGCATCACTGGACTAAGTCCTGAGCGTCTGCCCGGGCCGTCGGCCAATAAAATCCGGTACGGAAGGCCTTGCTCACAAGGGCTCGGGCTGCGGCGTGGTGCCCGCCGAGTCCGGCGTGAATTTCAGCCAGAAGGTTCCGCCCTTCCTCTTCGGAGATACATCTTTGAAGGACTCCGGTGGTGCTTTTCTTATAAAGCTCTCCTTCGTGGACTTTATAGGCTTTAGATCGCCGCACTATGCAGCGTGCCTCATTTTGGTCCTCGGGAAGTTCCTGCCTAGTTAAGTAGGCTAAGAATGGTTCTGTCCACGGGGCAATTACTGCCATTATTACGTGGGCTGAGGGTGTGACTTCATTGACGGGGTCGTCAGTTGTGTCAGGGTGTTCGGGGTCAGGTGATGCGGCCAGGTCCGGATTGTGATTTCCGGATTCCCCTTCCCACTGTACGGATGGCTTGAATAGCCTTTCCAGGAAAATGTTGGGGGGGACTGCATCGCGCTTTGCGCCGATGCGTGCCAGGACGTCTGCTGCCTGATTATTTTCCCGGGCTATATGGTGGAATTCCAGCCCTTCGAACCGAGCTGACATATTTAGGACGGCATTGCGATAAGCTGCCATTTTTGGATCTTTGGCATCAAAGTCCCCATTTATTTAGGATATCGCGAGGTTCGAATCCCCCCGCACCTCTAGGTGTTGAATGCCGATGGAGACTGCCATTTGGAGGCCATGTAGCAGGGCCTCATATTCGGCTGCATTATTGGAGTTTGTATACATTATCTGGAGTACATATTGAACTGTATCTCCTGTTGGGGACGTCAAGACGACGCCAGCCCCCAGACCCGCCAGCATTTTGGAGACGTCGAAGTGCATGGTCCAGTTGGAATATGTGCCGTACTCTTTAGGGAGTTCGGCTTCAGTCCATTCAGCGACAAAGTCGGCCAAGGCTTGCGACTTGATGGCTCGCCGTGGCTTGTATGTTATGTCGAGCGGGAGGAGCTCAATCGCCCATTTGGCAATCCAGCCCGTTGCTTCGCGGTTGTTTATGATATCGTTAAGGGGTACTTCAGAGGCTACTGTTATCAAACACTCTTGAAAGTAGTGTCGTAGCTTCTGGGATGCCATGAACACTACGTATGCTATTTTTTGGTAATGCGGGTACCGGGACTTGCATGGAGTAAGGACAGTGGACACGTAGTACACTGGTTTTTGGACAGGGAATTTGTGTCCGTCCGTTTCTCGTTCGACGACGAGGACTGCACTTACAACTTGGTGAGTTACCGCGATGTATAACAACATTGGTTCGCCGATGTTCGGCGCGGCCAGGACAGGGTTTGTTGCCAGTATGGCTTTTATTTCTTTGAGTCCGGCCGTGGCGGCGTCCGTCCACTCGAAGTGTTCGGTGCGCCGGAGGAGGCGGTAAAGGGGTAATGCCTTTTCCCCCAAGCGGGAGATGAAGCGGCTTAGAGCCGCCACGCATCCAGTCAATTTTTGTATTTGCTTGAGATCTTTTGGAATATCCAATTGTGACAGAGCTCGGATCTTGGCTGGGTTTGCTTCAATTCCTCTACCGGATACGATGAAGCCCAAGAGCTTTCCGGCTGGTACGCCGAAAACGCATTTTTCCGGGTTGAGCCTAATGTCATATGTTCGGAGGTTATCGAACATGAGCCTCAAGTCGTCTATTAGAGTTTCGACGTGTTTGGTTTTGACGACCACGCCATCCACATACGCTTCAACCGTCTTGCCGATCTGGTTGGCCAGACATGTCTGAATCATGCGCTGATATGTTGCGCCGGCGTTTTTGAGCCCGAAGGGCATTGTGTTGAAGCAGAATGGGCCGTATGGGGTGATGAATGCCGTTGCGGCTTGGTCTGACTCTGCCATCTTGATTTGGTGGTAGCCAGAGTATGCATCGAGGAAACACAATGAATTGTGTCCTGCAGTGGCGTCGATGATTTGATCGATGCGGGGGAGGGGGAAGGGATCCTTTGGGCAGGCCTTATTTAGGTCTTTGAAATCGACGCATAGGCGCCAGGATTTGTCCTTCTTTGGTACCATTACCAGGTTTGCTAGCCAGTCCGGATGTTTTATATCTCTAATGAATCCGGCTTCCAGTAGTTTGGCTAGCTCCTCTCCCATGGCTTGTCTCTTAGGTTCGGAGAAACGCCGAAGAGTTTGCTTAACGGGCTTGAATCCTTTTAGGATGTTCAGGCTGTGCTCGGCCAGCCTGCGTGGGATTCCTGGCATGTCTGAAGGGTGCCAGGCAAAAATGTCCCATTTTTCTCGTAGGAATTCTCTGAGTGCGGCGTCTACATCAGGCCTTAGTTGTGCCCCGATGGAGGCCATTTTTGTAGTGTCCGTTGGATGGACTTGGAACTTGACTATTTCGTCTGCTGGCTTGAAGGTGGTGGACTTGGATCTTTTGTCGAGTATCACGTCGTCCCTGTCCACCGTGGAGCGCAACACAGTTAGTTCCTCGGCCGCCAGGGCTTCGGATAATGCCTCGAGGGCCAGTGCGGCTGTCTTGTTTTCGGCGCGGAGCGCTGTGTCTGGATCACTAACAAGAGTGATGATTCCGTTAGGTCCGGGCATTTTGAGCTTCATGTACCCGTAATGGGGTATAGCTTGAAAAATTGTGAATGCTTCTCGCCCTAACAGAGCGTGGTATCCGCTGCTGAACGGGGCCACTTGAAATGTGACCTCCTCGGATCTGTAATTATCCGGCGTGCCGAACACCACATCCAGTGTGATTTTCCCTGAACAGCACGCTTCCCGGCTGGGGATTATTCCTCTAAAGGTTGTGTTGCTTCGCTCAATGCGGCTCCAGTCTATTTCCATTTTTCGCAGGGTTTCCTCATAGATGAGGTTCAATCCGCTGCCACCGTCCATGAGTACCTTTGTAAGCCGGAAGCCGTCCACTATCGGACTGAGGACCAGTGCGGCTGGTGCTCGGGCTGTCCGGAATTTAGGTTCGTCACTGGCATTAAAGGTAATAGCCGTGTCACTCCATGGGTTTATTGTCGCTACTTGGTAGACTTCGGTAAGGCTGCGGAGCGTTCGTTTCCTCGCATTGTTTGATGCGAAAGTCTCGAAGACTGTTGACACCGTACTGGCGTTTCTGGGGTGGTGCTCTGCGGATTCTGGAGTTAGAAGCTCCTCGCCACTTCTGGCCACCTGCCGGAGTATCCAACATGCTCTAAGGCTATGAGTTGGTGTGACGCCCTCTGTATTATGAATTTTACAGGGTCCATTGAGCCATCCCTCCAGTACGGTTCCATACCCTATAGAGGGTTTTTGTTTTTTGCTCTTTGGCCCAGGTGCCTGGCGATAATGCGCCCTTTTGTTCCGGACTGAGATTGTATTCAGGGTCGGATTGTCCCAGAATTTTGTTTCGGTTTTTCGAACGCTTTCTGTCGCACAGTACTTTTGTACTATGGATGTCAAGTCGGCGAAGCGTGTAATTTCGCGGCGACTTATGGCGTTGAGGATTCCGATGTCCGTGTAGTTGTTACAGAAGAATGAAATTGCATCCCTCTCACGGCAGTCCTTTATCCTGTTCATAACCAGGAGGAATCTGGCCCAGTAATGGTGTACTGTTTCCCTGGGCTCTTGCCGAATTTGGGATAGATCCCTTATATTTGGGTGGGCGGGTGGATTTAAATCCGGAACCTCGCCCGATCTAAGACTCAGGGGCCAAGAAATTTCCGAACTCGGAAGCTTGTTTTCTTGGACGTTATTCAATGAATCAGGCCTGCTGCCTGACTTTAGGTTCAGGGCTTGGGCGACGTCCTCCCCTCCGCGGATGTCCGGCTTGGAGGGATCAGGAATCCGGACACATCTGGTCCTTAGGATGGGTGAAGATTCGCCGCATTGTTCCTCCACCACTTCAACGTGGTGGGTGACCTGGGGAGAGTCAATCTCTCTCTGATCGGGTTTAAGCCCAATCTGGCCGTAATCTGTAGCGACTCCCAGGGCGGCGATGCGATCCAAGAGCTCGTTTAGGGAAGAGAGCTCCATCGGATCTAACTGCTCGGCAAGTTCCGAGCTGATGTGGAGATTGCTTTCGATGACCCGAGAGGTCATCGTCGGCGCGGCGGCCGAACAGGCGGTCATCAAAAAACTGCCTAGCCGGAGAGTTTGGCCGACAGCCAAAGCTCCTTTAGCAACAGCGCCGTCTTTAAAGACGGGGTGCGGCATCCTTCCTGACGGTGACGACACAGAGGAACTCTCAATGAAAGCACCAATGTCGGTGTCAAAACCGGCGGATCTCGGGTAGGGGGTCCCGAACTGTGCGTCTAGGCGGATGGTAACAGGAGACAAGGGACACGATGTTTTTACCCAGGTTCGGGCCCTCTCGATGGAGGTAAAACCCTACTCCTGCTTGATTAATATTGATGATATGGGTAGTACAAGAGTTGATCTACCACGAGATCAGAGAGGCTAAACCCTAGAAGCTAGCCTATGGTATGATTGTTGTTCGTCCTACGGACTAAAACTCTCCGGTTTATATAGACACCGGAGAGGGCTAGGGTTACATAGAGTCAGTTACAATGGGAGGAGATCTTCATATCATATCGCCAAGCTTGCCTTCCACGCCAAGGAAAGTCCTATTCGAACACGGGACGAAGTCTTCAATCTTGTATCTTCATAGTCCGGGAGTCCGGCCAAAGGTCATAGTCCGGCCATTCGGACACCCCCTAATCCAGGACTCCCTCACTCGTGTACATGGCTGGTTCAGAACGGAGAAACTGCATCGTCACCGTGTTCATGGGGAGCCAACCAGCTGGGTCAGAATGGAATGCATCGTCGTATTCATCGGAAGCCAACCGGCTTGGACGGAACAACTGATGGAAACGAGGCCTGGCATACCGTAGAACAAAGGAAACGGCCTTGTGTTCGACCGGCCACGGTCGAAACGGGATCCTGTTCATTGGGAGGGGTCTGGCGTACCGCAAACCGGAGGAAACAGACTTCTCTTGGACCTCCTACGGTCGAAATGGAGTCCTGTTGATCGGGAGGGTTGTGGCATACCGCAAAACAGAGGAAACGGATTTGTGTTGGAGCGCTATGGTCGAAACAGGGGTCCTGTTCATCAGGAGGGGTGTGGCGTACTGCAAAACGGGACCCCCCGGGATACTGTTCATCTCCACCGTCGACCTCCTCCAGCCTCCATGGGCTACTGTTCATCCACCATCGACCTCCTCCAACCTCCACCTGCGACTGTTCATCCACGGGCTCTTGTTCATCCAACCTCCACCGCTCCTCCACCGGCTACTGTTCAACCAGCCCTCTCCATGGGGTCCTGTTCAACCACCCCTCCATGGGCTACTGTTCATCTAGCCCTCCACCAACTACTATTCAACCAGCCCGCCACCGGCTACTGTTCAACCTTCCCTCCACGGGGTCCTGTTCATCCAGCCCTCCACGGGATCCTGTTCATCCACGCCCAACCGGCTCGATCAATCAGGGTCCTGTTCATCCAGCGACAACACCACGGGGTCCTGTTCATCCAACCCCCACCAGGAACTGTTCATCCAAACCCCCCCAACAATGCTCACTGTTCATCCAGAGGCAGCATCGATTGGCTTCAGTTAGCAACAGTAGCGATGGAATCGCTCGATCGGGTTCAGTTAACAACCATCGATCGATCGCTCGGTTTCAGTAACGCGTAGCCTGCAGTGCAATCGCTCGGGTTCAATTAGGTGAACGCCTCGCTCGGGTTCAGTTAGAGCCCAACGCCTCGCACCCACGCGCGTACATGTACGAGAGAAACGCGCATCGCTTGGCCCCCGACCACCCACACTACAAGAAATACAGTCAATTATGACTCCCCATTTTGGTTGTTGATTCGTCATATTTATCGATTATTGACCTTTTTTTACCAAATTCAGAAGGTCAACAGTTGGCCGTCAAGAATGGACAAACTTGACCTTTTTGGAATTTTTGTCATAGCTAGACCTACGACCAAAATTTCAGAAAGGTCACTACCCATTTGCCTGAGTCACATAGGATCTGACGTGGCAGAGTCGACGTGGCATTGTTAGTGACCAAATGGAATCATCATAAATTTCATAGCCCAGTCCACCAATCTAGCCTACATGGGCCTGGCTCAATCATCGTAAATTTCATAGCCCAATCCACCAATCTAGCTGACATGGGCCCAACCCAATACCTATTTTCTTAATTGAATTGGTTTAATTTATTTGGGCTGATGCATTATTTTGTCAAAAGCATGCACATTTAAGGATAGGCCCATTAAAAAACAAATACAACATAATACAATATTTCATATATTTCATTTCAGTAACACATCACATGAAATACAATATATCATCAATTGACTCCTCTACATAGCAAGGTTCAAGGCCCAACAAGTGCACACGCGCACATCCACATACATTGGACAAAAAGCACAAATTTTAGCTGATCACACATAACATCAATGAGAAGCACGAATATCATGTACCATCACTAGTACACATACTTTGTCCCATCACCCAAGCACCAATGTTGTGTCAATCTACTGGATTTGCCACATGGTGATGTTACTGCATTAGGGCTGTCCCAGCTTCTCCCTGCCATCTGCTGATCGATGTACTGCTCCAGCATCACCTCCCGCTACCACTGGTGGAAGAAGATCAGCTCATCAGTCATTGGCACGCGAACAAACCACGAAGATTAACCTATTTAGCCTACTGTAATTTGTTTCTAAACATGGGCATCAAATCAACGCCAACACTGAATTAAAATGCACAAAAGAATGGAGCATAGCCAGGACAAGAACTTCAGGTTTGAGCCATTCTCGATAATACAATAAATACATAACAGCCAAAAATTCGATCCATGGACACCAGATGATAGAAAAGGTACTAAGGCACTACTTGCTACTGAAAACCAAAGCAAGGTATGAAGCATAGCCAGGACAATACTAAAATGGTACCAAATCCAGAAATAACCATCTGATGCAATATAGCACTAGTTTCACTTTAGCATATGTGCCGAATTATGCTGGTATGTAGGATGACTTCAAGAAGAAAATGGAACTGTAGGGGAATGGAGGATGGAGAGGAGCAAGGAGGTGCTACCTGTAGGAAGGCATTGGCGGCTCCAAAGATGGCGTCGAAGTGTTCCACAGGCTTGGCGTAGAGGGGAGGATCACTAGTGGAAGAAGTGGCATTCGTGCACCCTACACAAGAGACAAGATGAGTTACATTATAGCTTATGACCAAAGAAGTTACAAGAATATGAGATTGTGTATGCAAGATAGATGTATAGAGTGATGAATCAACATTGTCAAAGAAATTTTTACTTTCATCATCTATCCAATGTGAAAATATACAACTTGCAAGTGATCAAGGTTGGTACCTCAGGAAAAAGCTCCACAAGATGCCCCATGTAAGAAACAATCTTGATCCTATTTGTGGAAGAGTGGCAGAGACCGGAGACCTCACCAACCCTACAAGCCCATGAAGAATCTGCACCACCACCACCAGCAGCAGCATCAGCATCAGCGCCAGGGCTAGGCAAACACAAGATTGTCAGTACCTCTCAAACTCAGAACAAGACTCAGAAAGAACCAGGACACCATAGTAAATTTAGAACAAAATTGTAATAAGGACAGAAATAACAATGGAGTCAAATCATCATCGCGGTGTTTTCACAAGTCCCTTTTAGCGGTACTCTGTTGGTTTGCGGTTCTACATTCAGACTGTGTTTAGCTTCAACTCCATTTTGTGTCTGCCTTAACTCAGTTCACAACAGTAATCCTACTTGATCAATATGTCCAACCCCCACTTTAAAAAGAAGCTAAATGTGACTACATAGTTTGACAAAAATTTATGTTTTCAGCAAGTAGAATTCTGAAGCTAAGAGTCAAAGGGGTGGGAGAGGGGGGCAAGAAGAGAAGAGAAGAGAAGCGGACCTCCATGATGGCGGCGGTCTGCCCGAGCTGCAGCGGGCGCTCAACTGCGGCGTAGACGCCCTCATGGGCGCCCCCAAGCAGCGCCGTCACCGCGTAGTACAGCACCTCCGCCCTACCAACCAAAGAGATCCGAACTGGTCAGACGAAGCAAGATACCAGAGATCCATCCATCCATCCAAGGAAAGGAGAGCGGGCATGGCATGGGGTCTGAGCAGAAGCAGACGGAGGAAGGAAGGACCCCGCCTCGATCTGGACCCTATGCCGACGTTGCTCTGCCTCCTCCGTTGGGTGTAGTCGCAGCAGGACCTCCCGGGCGGCCGCCTCTGCGGGCTGCAGCGCCGGTGAGATGGCTGAGGGCCGCAGACGCAGCGCCATCAGCATCATCCCGCGCGGCTGCTCGTCAGGGACCCAGCCGAGGCTAGCGGGTGGCTCAGGCCATGCTGTGAGGTTGGGGGAAGCCATGGCACTGCCGCCCCCTTGTTCAATTTGCTGATGGAGGGGCCACGCCGGTGCCGGATCCAGCGCCCACCGGCCTCGATATTGCCTGATGTGGCAGACCGGCGGCGAGGGGAGAGGTGGGTGGCTGAGAGAGAGGCGGCGGTGAGGGGAGAGGTGTGGCAGAGAGGGAGAGGTGCGACTGCAAGGGGGGTCTGGATCGAGAGCGGAGTGGCGATGACGGAAGGGAGGCGGCTTTGGAAGGGAGTGCAGCGTCGCCATCGATTCGATCTGAATCAGGGGAGTGGGAGATAGGGTTTGGGAGGAAGGAGCAGAAGGAGGAGCGGAGGGAGGGATGGTGTGGGATGGATGGATGGATGGATGTGGATGGATGGATGGATGGATGGATGTGTGCCATGTCATCGATCCGTGGCACACACCTTTCCACCAATGACAATTTTATTTTATTTTTTGAGTGTAAAAATGGTTTTTTTAAGAATATATGAAATCTTTGATGGAAAATTGGATCATATTTTATGAAAATGATCCAATATTGTGTACATGTGTGTATATTGGGATGGGGGTTTTATTTCTTTGCACAAAAAATCATTTTTCAATTTTTGGAGTGCCAATAATCAGGTTTTTTGTGAAGGACCTAGCAAATAGTTGTTGCAAAATTGGACAAAACCATTTTTCTAAAATATTATGACATATTTAATGCACAATTGACAAAATGGTTGGGTTTCAAAAGTTTTGACCCACCTCACGTGAAAAATACAAATTTCGATCGATGCAGTTGGTAGGGGGTCAAATTTGAACTGCAGCTGCCTCCTAGTTAGCTCTTTATTTTTCCCAAAAATCATTTGTAGGTACAAAATTATCTATTTCATCAGAGAAACACCAAATTTTTTCCAAGACTCAACCACTAGCTATGAACGGTCATGCCCGCTGTTTTGACCGCATTTTGAAACGGGCATGAAAAATTCAAAAAAATAAAAAAAATAGAAAACCTTCACATTGTGACATTATATGTGGCCAAGTTACCGGGAAAAATAATAAACTTGTAATATGATAATTATTTTAAAAAAGTGTTCTCAGAAACGAGCTATCATGTGTGGAGATCAATGGCTTTCAAGCCAAATGATCAATCTTATGGCGACATTCATGGAATTGTTTGTTCAAATGATCTCATATTGTGCACAAGGGTGCATATTGGAATGGCAAACAATGTTGCCTAAGGAAGTTTTCATTTTCTTTGGACGAAAAAACCATTTTCCATTTTCCGAGTGCCCAAAATGAGGTTTTTTATGAAGGACCTACCATATATTTGTTGAAAAATTGGACCAAATCAATTTTCTAAAATACTAGGACATATTTAATGCAGAATTGACCAAATGGTTTGGTGTCAAAAGGTTTGATCCACCTCTCGCGAGAAAGACAAATTTCTGCCGATTCAGTTGGAAGGGGGTCAAATTTGAACTCCAACTGCCTCATAGTTTGCTATTGAATTTTCCCAAAAACTATTTGTAGGTAAAAAAGTATCTATTTCATCAGAGAAACACCAAAAGTTTTCCAAGACTCAACCACTAGCTATGAACAGTCATGCCCGTTGTTTTGACCGCATTTTGAAACGGACATGAAAAATAAAAAAAAATAAAAAAATTAGAAACCTTCGCATTGTGTCATTATATGTGGCTAAGTTATCAGGAAAAATAATAAACTTGTAATACGGCATTTCTTTTAAAAAAATGTCATTTTTCATCGAAACTTGGTGCACACACATATAGTGTCCGGATTTATACGCGAGATTTTTTCTTGAATTTTTTTCACTTTTTAAAATATGTATTTAGACAATGGGTGCATATACACCTATGAGCCAAAGTAAATTTTCGCCTTTTTCTGCTTTATTCACCTTTGTGGGACGGGTCCCACATGTCATTTGTATTGTGTTAGTTGGCCCCGTCTGTAAACGTAGACCCAGTTTAGTCAACAAGTCAATCTATGGACGGACTGACGCTAGAACAGACACATAAGCCAAAATGACACGACACATAGGTAAAATTGATGATGTGGACGTCCAGTCATCCATGTTACAACACCATGACCATCTGGGTTGGTCGTAATCAGCTAGAAATAAGGCTGTCGACCACTATTGTCTGCTTATGACCATTTTGTGTAAGGCAGTTACGACCTTTTTGACCAAAGTAGTCACTATGGTTTATGGTTTCGACTCTCCTAAACAGGCCACGACCAATTGGATCGAAATGGTCATAGATTTATGGCGATTTCTTCCACGGTCACTGCCAGAAGGTCACAATTGAGCATATTTCTTGTAGTGCCACCATAACCGGAAACTCCCCAAAATTTTCCTCGCCCTCGCTTCTACCATGGTTTTTTCTGTCATGAACGGCCCAAAGAATGTCATGCAGCTGCGTCTCCGGCCCGCCTAGGACGAAAAGCCTATTTTCTGTCATGATTTTTTGTCATAGAAATATGAGCCCACCACATCTATGATGATAGCGGGTTTTGTCACAATTATCGTCATAGAAGTGTCAGAAGCATGACAGGAAAAAAAATCGTTCGACCCAAAATATCACGGACGTGTATTTTTTTTGTAGTTGTCCAGCATGGATTCAACACTTAAAACACAAACCAAAACAAGAAAAGACTCATATCATGTGATGAATAAAAATATAGTTTCAAGTAAAATACCGATGGTCGTTAGAAGAAAGCGGGGATGCCACTCGGGGGCATCCCCAAGCTTAGTTGCTTGCTACTTCTTTGAATACTAGTTGACTCGTTGCGCCAAATGGCGCAGAGACCCACTAAAGACATGTTGTCGATGAAAATAGTTTCATTTTGCAAGGACATATTCGATAACCATGCTATATTGAAAATATGTCTATCACATTGCGAGATCCAAGTTGAGAAAAAACTATATTTGTATAACCCGTTACGCCAAAAAAAATTGTATAACATGACCCGTTGCGCCAAATTGCAGTTAAAAATATTTGCAATTTTTTAGTAACTGTGTTTGAGAAAATAAATACGGTAAGAACTTAATAAAAGTTTAGCAACAATAGAGTACAATTGTATCATGTGCAACAGCAGCAAAAATTAGTTAGCTAATAAATTGTTTGAAGGGAACCAAACATTTCAGAGTAGTTTATCCGACATCTCATTCTCAAAAATGATCCCAAGCGGCCATCAATGAAAATACAATTGTTTTTTTAGGGTGAAAATACAATTGTTTTGATGCAACAACGGTAAGAAAAATGAGTAAACATCAAAGAAACAGAACATTTAAATTGGTTATTCCTTGGATGAAATCTATTGTTGTATCACCCAGCCTAGTACCAATTCTTGTCACAACAACAATCTCACCCAATCCTCCTTCAAGAGGATACACAAAGGATATCAGGACACCAAATTGTGCGTGCTATAACCAGGAACCTTAATTTAGCTTAGTTTCTTCTTTAAGACCCAGATGATCAACCTAATAAAACAACATATTCAAACAAATAAAATGACATTAGTCATGCATGCAAAACCGAACTG
Organism: Triticum aestivum; assembly: GCF_018294505.1. Lineage (NCBI taxonomy): Eukaryota > Viridiplantae > Streptophyta > Magnoliopsida > Poales > Poaceae > Triticum > Triticum aestivum. The sequence goes on from NC_057804.1 coordinate 513,283,517, forward strand.
TCTGTCAGAAATCACAGTTAGAAGCATGCAATCCCAATTCACAAGGCGATAATCCCAGCAAATGATCAAAACATCCACAAGAAAAAAAAATGATAGGCTGACAATTCAAAGACATGATGAAGAATATAATTTTTTTAGAAGTAAAGCACCATAGAATTACTTAACAAGCACAACGAAAGGCGAGGATACTAACTTATAAATAAGGCCATCTTTATACAACCTAACAAAAGCTTAAGTTACAGCTTTTGACCTTTTCTCGTCCATTGTAAAGCACTGACGCACAAGGCTCACATTAAGTTCACATTGGGAATTGGAACTATAGACAATACATTGTTTTCACTATTTTTCTTAACTAAGGAAAATAAGAAGTTAATCTCATGGGTCCAATCAAGGGAGGCTCCAAGCCTATGTAATTGATTCAATACAGTACCACCATACTGATCTTTCCATTCTATGACCTGTACAGAAGATGTTAAGAGGATACACCAAGTGTGCAAAGAAATAAGCTCACTATGATTCATGTCGCATCACACATGACAAATTGACACTGCCAATTATGAGTTTAAAAAATATACAGGACTCTACATTATTACAACTTCTACCACACATTGCCTACAGTGCAAACAAAAGAAAAGACAACCATGCGTTATTTCAACTGGTGTAAGCAAGGCACTTATAATAGAGCAACATCATGGCAGCTCTAGTTATCACAACAAGGCTAAAGTGTAGCTTAAAATCATTAGTTAACTCTGCTTCTATTCCGGTTGCGGAAAATCACAATAGTAAACTTGTCCGTAACTCTTTTTGTGATTAGTAGTCATGTGCATGACTAAACCATATCTATTGTTATTGTTGTGCGTCCGCATACATAACATGTTAAACTTAGAATAGTCGTGCCCTAACATGTTCCGGTAAAAAAAATCCTTGCGAATCAAATTGGCGATACACATACAAGATCTGTGAGCACTATAGTGGAAGCATGATACTCTATATACAGGGAAAATAGAGAATTGAACCGCTTTCCATGCAAAGCGACATGATGGATCTGGGCTTCCCCATGGGCGCTCATGTGTGGGCAACATCTGTACTGTTTAATATGCTTCGCCACTAAATTTATGGTCTCATTGATTGAACTGTAGAACACAAAATTTTAAAATATGCATAATTATTACTTTTCGCTTTCTTTAATATGAATAACAAGAACTAAAGGACATATTCATGTCATGAAAAGTGAGGAAAGAATACTCAGAACCCTTTTCACCTTTCTTTTTCACAATCCTTCTCGTGCACTCATCTTGACACGACCAATTATCATCCTTTGGATATATTTAAATAGAAAAATGTTCTGATTTCATTCCTTGATCCTCCACTCTTTCTTGTCAAGCCACAAGAATTATTCGGAACACAAGATTGTAAATATGTAAAAAAATAAGAGCGCGGAATTACGATATAGAAATAGCGCGACTCTGATTTCCTTTGTTTGCCGCCCCTCTGCTTCGCTTCAGGTCTCCACCCCCATGTTGTGATGCTACTCTTGCATTCCAATCTAACATTCAGGATTCAGCTAATATAAACTCATTGCTCTTTGTACAATAGAGAAGTAATAGGGGAAAGAAGAAAAACTGGGAATTCACTTGCCCACTGAAGTGTGTAAAGCCCAACTCAGATTTTTTTGTTGTACCGCGCATCATCATCCATCTCAGATAGTAAGAGCATGTCCTTTAGCAATAAAACATCTGCTTAATTTTGATCTGGAGGTAAGAAGATGGACAAGGCACCTCCAAATCATCTAAATCAAAACCTTTTGGTCTTTGCTTTCACTATGTCTGAGTACCTGTATGGTGTGAGCAGATCATTCAATCAGTACAAAAAAAGGAATAATGTTCTAAAAAAAGTACACAACAAGGAATAAAGCAGTTCCATCAGTTATCTTGGAACTAAACATACCATGCGTATAAATCCACCGGATGGTCAATTTCTCACATCCATTCCCAACAAATCCTGTACATACCAAAAAAGTGTCCAATAGGGAGCATATTCAAAAAACCTACAACTCCTTGAAAGAATGCCCTTCTCCACAGTAACCAAGCAAGCTCATGAATTTCTGTGATTTAATATAAACAAAACTGTGATGTGGAAGTAAAACCATTGGAATATGAAGTGAATAATGTGCATCTACTCAAGTTGTAGGTAATTTTGCATGTAGTTACTACATCATCCTTGGTGGGGAGGGGAAGTTGGAGGAGGCTCTCAGATCTCAAGAGGCTTGACATCAGCGGCAACCATATGCACAACATGAAAATAAAGATCAAACCTTGGTAACAGAAACAATAGGAGACCTGAAATTATGGACTGGACAAAAAGAGATAAGTTGGGGAGAAATTTAGGTCCCTAGATTGATGAGCTCTTGCATATGCATGATATTACAAATGTGATACCTTTGTGCTGCCTTTAGTTTTGAACCACTTGGAGACCATTCTGATCCCTCTAGCAAACATGTCAACATAACTATATGGGCAATGCATTTCGAACCATTGACCAAAGCATCCATGCACTCGGAACTAAAAGCATCTAATTGTTCTGTTCTAAACTATTTTAAGGTCTGTACAATACAGTTGCAACTTGGTGTCATGAACTGAATTAGTGCATTACTTACACAACAAATATCATATTAAGTAGAAGTCGATAGAAATTAGCAGAAGTGGGCAACAAAAATCAGCAACCCATCACCTTGCAATATAGAACATACTTTCGCCGACCATCATAGATCATACCGCTAAACAATAAGGCGTATCGGCCGTCCACTTGAATTATTATTCTGCAACAAAACAAAAGCACACATAGAGCACCAATTAGAAGGGATCCTGTATGGCAACAAAAAAACCATTTAGCCATTCATCAGGAAGATGGTGTGCATTAGGTTGGGCCTGCTTACATGGTACAAAGGCATTTAGGGTACACAAATCTTGTAGATATGTGTGTGCAGAGAGAGAGAGATCACAAATCCATAGATGTGTGTGTAAAAAAGAGATCAGGAGCAGAGGGGAATCTCACCATGGGGTCCACCCATCCCCAAAATCTGCCTGTCATGCCAAGGAAGAGGCATGGAAAATAAGGTGGGGTGGAGGCATAGGCGCTGCCGCCGCTCAGGGCAAAACAGAGGCGAGCCTGGAGGAGAGCCTGGCCTCCTCCCTGGCTGGGCGGCGGCGCCGCCTCCAGGAGGGCCGACCTGCTCCTTCACCTAGTTTCCCACCTCCTCTTCCCCTGCCCCTTCACCCCACCACCGGGCTCGCCTAACCCGCGCTTGATCTGGAACCAACAACGAAGAGAAGGAAGACGAGGTAGAGGGGCTAGCATGGTGGAGGAGGAATAGCAGGTGGCGGCGGGACTCCAGGTCGGAGGCCGTGGCGACGCGAGGAGGGGGTGGAGGAGAGGCAGCGGCGAGGCTCCAGGGCGGAGGCCGTGGCGACGCGAGGAGGGGGGTGGAGGATGGGAGTGGGAGTGGGACGAGGCGGATTGGCTGCGGAAGCATGGAGCAGATTGGTCAAAACCGTCTGCACGCGGCCACGACTGACCCAGCCAACCAGAGCACGAGGCAAGCCCACCCGTCATAGGCCAGTGGAAATGACCGTGAAGTGAAAATCGAATTTGATTGTTGTAAAGATCCAACGGCTCAAGCGCATTAGAATGCAGATCGGACGGCCAACGAAGCTTCAAATCGGGGGAGCCTCCTGGAGGTGAGTTGGCTAGCTTCTTTTTTGTTTTAAATTATCTTGGGGTGCCTCGGGCATCCCCAAGCATAGCCTTTTGCTTATCCTTATTCCTTCATCCATCGTACGATAACCCAAACCTTGAAAACTTCAATCACACAAAACTCAAACAAAACCTTTGTGAGATTCGTTAGTATAAGAAACCAAACCACTACTATAAGTACTGTAGAAAACATATTCTTATTTTGTTTTTGCATTATATCTACTGTATTCCAAATTTTCTATGGCAAATAATCATCAAAGAAAACCATATAATCATCAAAACAAGCACACAACGCAAAGAAAACAGAATCTGTCAAAAACAGAACTGTCTGTAGAAATCTGAAAATTTCGAATACTTCTGAAACTCCAAAAATTATGAAATAAATTGGTGGACGTGAGGAATTTATCTATTAATCCTCTTCAAAAAGAATCAACTTAAAAGCACTCTTCTGTAAGAAATGACAACGAATCTCGTGAGCACAAAAGTTTCTGTTTTTCAGCAAGATCAAATAAACTTTCACCCAAGTCTTCCCAAAGGCATTGCTTGGCACAAACACTAATTTTTTTGCGGGGATAAAGGGAGTTTATTGCATAGGTATAGAGTTACAGTCGAGAGGCCACAAATCCTCGATACATGGTGGAACCGAGCCAAGCCAAACAGCCATGGCACGCTTGGTGCGGCTATACTTAGCCAACCAATCGACAACTATATTTTGAAGTCAACTAATCTTTTGAGAAAAAAACTCCCTATTATCTAAGAGTGACTTGATCTCCAGGATGATCTGTCCATAAGCGGAGCGAAGAAGAACATCATTTATCAAGCTAGACAATGCTGCAGAGGAGTCCATTTGAACCACCACCGGTAATTCAGAATGTTGTAATGCTAGGGCCATCCCCTGCATGATCGCATGCAATTCCGCCTCAAGTAGGTCACTGCAATAGAAGATGAACCGGTAGGCTGCCATTAGGATCTCACCTCTGCCGTTCCGGAGCACCATATGGACACCCGCAGAGCCATCCTCCTGCAGAAAGGAACCGTCGACTGACAGCGCCAGCCGGCCAAGCGGTGGCGCCGGCCAGGGGACCGCCGGTGGCTTGAGTCCTGGTACTGGCAACGCCACCGCCGAGGTCGACATCTTTCCTTTAATGATCTCTTCCATAGAGTAATGCGCAGCGAGCCTTATAGACTTGTAGTAACTGTCCAAAAATTCGACAGTGGCTGGCACAGGAGGCACCTCCTTCCCGTGTGTCAAATCATTACGAAGCTGCCAAGTCCGCCAGAAAAACATAATCAGCATATCCTGGATGTCTGACGAGCATTTCGACAGCAGTGAAATTAGCCACTCCCTCCCATCATGGATAAGGAGATCATTGTCTGGAAGTGGCCAACGGAGACGCATATTTGTCCAGAGCATTCTCGCATGAGGGCAAGTTATCATTGCATGGAATGAATCCTCCTCCTCCAGCCCGCAAAGCATACAGGTTGAGCGCATTGCCAAGTGTTGGAAGGCTTTATAACTCTGTGTTGCCAATGTACCTATCACACATCTCCACGCATGAATCTTCATTTTCTGCGGTACCCCGGATCGCCACACGTAGTTCCACCCCGCTCGGTTACCCTCTGGTGCAGCGATCGACGCACCATTAGCAGCGGCGGCATTATGATCACATGTAGCCAACTTGTAGGCACTTCTCACCGTAAACCCCCCACTCTTTTCCGGGTACCATGCCAAGAAATCATCCCTCTGTCGAGGCAAGGTTCTTATTTTCAGAATGTGATCAATATCCATCGGCCAAAAGAATTCCCTCAACCGGTCCTGTTTCCACGCTCCATTGCCATCTAAGAAATCAGAGACCCGGTGGAAACGACAGTTCCCCTTCGGAGTAATCGGATGGAATGAGAAAGGCCGAGGGAGCCAAGGGTCATGCCAAGTACGAATCTTCGTGCCATTACCAACTCGCCAAATGATGCCCTTCTTGATCAACTCAAGGCCATGCAATATTCCCTTCCACACATCAGACCCGGAGCCCGGGAACACAGTATCCAAAAGCTGACCAGATGGATTGTATCTCGCCTTCAGCAGACGCACACAAAGGCTAACTGGCCGATCCAGGAGCTTCCAGGCACAAACACTAAATTAAACACAAAAAACACAATCACAACAGTAGCATAATTGTTCTAACACTCAAGAACAGAAAAAACAAAAATAATTTTTATTCATTGGGTTGCCTCCCAACAAGCGCTATCGTTTTACGCCCCTTGCTAGGCATAATGCATAGGATCTAAGTTTTGTCATCTTTGGTTCTAGATCCATAGGATGCCCTCATGATTGATTCATATGGTGGCCTAATTCTTGTTCTAGGGAAGTGTTCCATTCTCTTTCTTAGTGGAAATTGAAATTTAATATTGCCTTCTTTCATATCAATCACGACACCAATAGTATGCAAAAACGGTCCACCAAGAATAATTGGACAAGACGGATTACAATCAATATCAAGAACAATAAAATCTATGGGCACATAATTCCTATTTGCAAGAATAAGAACATCATCAATTCTTCCCATAGGCTTTTAAATAGTAGAATCCACCAAGTGCAAATTTAAAGAGGATTCTTCAATATCAGTAAGACCAAGCACATCACATAAAGATTTTGGAATTGTAGAAACACTAGCACCCAAGTCACACAAAGAAAACACTCATAATTTTTAATCTTGACATTGATAGTAGGTTCCCATTCATCATGCAGTTTTCTGGTAATTGAAACTTCTAATTACAATTTTCCTCAAAAGCTTTCATCATAGCATCAACAATATGTTTAGTAAAAGCTTTATTTTTCTCATAAGCATGGGGTGAATTTATCATGAATTGCAACAAAGAAATACAAGAAATCAAAGATCAACTATCATAATTAAAGTCTTTGTAATCCAAAATAGTGGGCGCATGACTAGTTAAAGTCTTGACCTCTTCAAACCCACTTCTATCATTTTTTTCAATAAGATTTTCACCCTCTGAATCATAGGGACGCCTTCTAACTAAAATTGACTTTTCTCCAGTCCCTTTTTCATCAATCTTAATTTTACTAAACAAAGAATCAATAGAAGAAACACCAATCACTTTAAGATCTTCATCACTTTCATGATAGTAATCACTAGAAAATGCTTTTTCTAAAAATTCTCTTTTAGCTCTAAGCATAGCAGTTCTTCTCTTGCTTTCAGCCATAGAAACATAAAGAGCTTTAATTGATTCTTCAACTTTAGGCACAAATTTTTTCATATTTAGAGTTTCTACATCATGAGTAATTCTATCAACACTTCTAGACAAATCATCAATTTTATTCAACTTTTCTTCTGTCGAAGTGTTGAAAGCATTTTGCTTATTGATAAATTCTTTAATATTGCTCTCAAGATCAGAGGTGTTTCTATTATTATTGTAGGGGTATTACCATAGGAATTACCATAATTATTAGAGGAATTACTAGGAAAAGGCCTAGGATTAAAATTACCTCTATAAGCATTGTTGTTGAAATTATTTCGCGAGACAAATTCACATCTATGGCATCACTATTTTTCTCAATCAAAGTAGACAAAGACACATCATTAAAATCAATAGGATAACTTTTATTAGCAACCAACTTCATAAGAGCATCAACTTTTTCACTCAAAGAATTTATTTCTTCTACCGAATTAACTTTTTACTAGTAGGAGCTCTGTCGGTATGCCATTGCGAGTAATTTTCCATAATATTGTCTAGCAATTTAGTAGCTTCACCCAAAGTAATTTCCAAAAACGTACCCCCCGCGGCGGAATCTAAAAGATTACGAGAAACAAAATTCAATCCTGCGTAAAAGTTTTGTATGATCATCCAAAGAACCCATGCGTTGGGCAATTCCTTAGCATCAGTTTCATCCTTTCCCAAGATTGTGCAACATGATCATGTTCAAGTTGCTTGAAATTCATGATTTGGGTTCTAAGGGAAATAATTTTTGCGGGCAGAAAATACTTAGTGATAAAAGCGTCTTTGCACTTGTTCTAAGAATCAATACTATTGCGAGGCAAAGAAAATAACCAAATTTTTGCACAATCTTGCAAAGAAAATGGAAATAATATCAACTTCACAACATCATTGTCCACATATTTTTTCTTTTGCATATCACATAATTCCACGAATGTGTTAAGATGGGACACAACATTCTCATTAGGAGTACCGGCAAATTTATCTTCCATGACAAGATTCAATAAAGCAGTATTAATTTCATAAGACTCTGCACTAGTGGCGGGAGGAGCATTCAGAGTGCTAATAAAATCATTGTTGTTGGAGTTTGAGAAATCACACAACTTGGTGTTCTCTTGAGTCATGATGACTATGCAACAAAATTGCACTCAAAAACAGATCTGACGAAAAAAATGGCAAACGAAAAAGAGGGCGAATAAAATGGCATTTTTTTGTGAAGTGGGGGAGAGGAAAACAAGAGGCAAGTGGAAAATAATGTAAATTGCGAGGAGATGAGATTTGTGATTAGGAACCTGGTTGATGTTGAAGATCCTCCCCGGCAACGGCGCCAAAAATGGCACGTTGATGGGAGACTATCTTGAGGTGATCCTCCCCGGCAACAGCACCAGAAATTCCTTTTGATGTCCGCTAGAACTACGTCGGCATTTCCCCAAAGAGGAAGGGATGATGCAGTATAGCGATGGTAGGTATTTCCCTCAGTGACGAGACCAATGTTATCAAACCAATAGGAGAACCTCCTCATACCATGTAAATAGCACATGCACGCAAATAACAAATACTCGCAACCCGCCGTGTTAAAGGGGTTGTCAATCCCTTTCGGGTACGGCGCCTCAAGATAGGCAAAAATGTGAGGTAAAAAGTGGTAGATAGGATAAATAGATCACAGAACAAATAGATTGCAGCAAGGTATTTTTGTATTTTTGGTTTAATAGATTTGAAAATAAATGCAAGAGAAAATAGATCACAAAGGCAAATATAATGAAAAGAGACCCGGGGGCCGTAGGTTTCACTAGTGGCTTCTCTCGAGAAAAATAGCAAACGATGGGAAAACAATTAGTGTTGGGCAATCGATAGAACTTCAAATAATCATGATGATATCCAGGCAATGATCATTATATAAGCATCACGTCCAAGATTAGTAGACCGACTCCTGCCTGCATCTACTACTAGTACTCCACACATCGACCGCTATCCAACATGCATCTAGTGTATTAAGTTCATGAGAAAACAAAGTAATGCAATAAGAATGATGACATGATGTAGACGCGATCCGTTTATCTATTGAGACAGATATAGATCTCATTTTGTTATCCTTAGTAGCAATGATACATACGCGTCGGTTCCCTTTCTGTCACTGGGATCAAGCACCGTAAGATCGAACCCACTACAAAGCACCTCTTCCTATTGCAAGATAAATAGATCAAGTTGGCCAAACAAAACCCAAATATCGGAGAAGAAATACGAGGCTATAAGAAATCATGCATATAAGCGATCAAAGAAGACTCAAATAATTTTCATGGATAAAAACATAGATCTGATCATAGACTCAAAGTTCATCGGATCCCAACAAACACACCCCGAAAAGACTTACATCATATGGATCTCCAAGAGACCATTGTATTGATAAACAAGAGAGAGAGAGGAAGCCATCTAGCTACTAACTACGGACCCGTAGGCTTACAAAGAACTACTCACGCATCATAGGAGAGGCACCAATGGAAGTGGTGAACCCCTCCATGACGGTGTCTAGATTGGATCTTGGTGGTTCTCGGCTCTGCGGCGGCTGGATCAATATTTCGTCGCCTCCCCTAGGGTTTCTGGAATATTTGGGTATTTATAGAGAAAATAGGCGATTCGGGGGGCACCCAAGGTGGGCACAACCCCCATGGCGCGCCTGGAGGCGCGCCTTGGTGGGTGCTGCTCACCTCGAGCAGCCCCTCAGGTGCTTCCTTGGCACATTGGCTTTCTTATGGCCCCAAAAAATCCTCCAAGAGTTATGCTGCATTTGGACTTTGTTTGATATTGATTTCCTGCGATGTAAAAAACATGCACAAAACAACAACTGGCACTGGGCACTATCTCAATAGGTTAGTACCAACAAATGATATAAAATGACTATAAAATGATTGTAAAACATCCAAGAATGATGATATAACAGCATGGAACAATAAAAAATTATAGATACGTTGGAGATGTATCACACATCTTACTAAACTGAATGATATAGCCACCCTATTTACTCATGAGGAAAAATTTGTTATTATTGTATTCTTAAATTGTTTCCTTTCTCATTAAAGGATGATGCTAAGATATGGTTTAATTCTCTTGCTCCTGGTTGTGTGCGTAGTCCCCAGGATATGATTTACTACTTCCCTGCAAAATATTTTCCTGCTCATAAGAAACAAGCTGCCTTAAGGGAAATATCTAACTTTGTGCAAATTGAAGAAGAGTGTCTCCCACAAGCTTGGGGGAGGCTTCTTTAATTACTTAATGCTTTGCCTGATCATCCTCTTAAGAAAAATGAAATACTTGATATCTTTTATAATGGACTAACCGATGCTTCCAGAAACCACCTGGATAGTTGTGCTGGTTGTGTTTTCAGGGAAAGAGCTGTTGAGCAAGATGAATTGCTATTGAATTAATATATTGAGTAATGATAATGATTGGACGCTTCCTGAACCAACTCCTAACCCAACTCTGAAGAAAAGGGGTATTCTATTTCTCAGCCCCGAAGATATGCAAGAGGCAAAGAAATCTATGAAAGAAAAAGGTATTAAAGCTGAAGATGTTAAGAATTTACCGCCTATTGAAGAGATACATGGTCTTGATAACCCGACACAGGTAGTAAAGGTAAGTTCTCTCTGTAGATTTGATTAAGGTGATATTCCACATAATAAGTCTGCTAGTCAATGCTTGGATGAGTTTGACAACTTTATCGTTAAACAAGAAAATTTTAATGCTTATGTTGGTAGACAATTGAAACGTAATGCTTATATGGTTGAACACTTGAGTGATTATATGACTAGAGTTAAAAGTGATCTTAAGCTTATTAGTAAACATGCTTCCATGGTTACCACTCAAGTAGAACAAGTACTTAAGGCACAAGATGATTTGCTCAATGAGTTAAATAATAAGAACAATGATAATGTTGTTAGAGTTATGACTAGAGGTGGCAAAATGACGCAGGAACCTTTGTATCCTGAGGGCCATCCTAAGAGAGCTGAGCAAGATTCTCAGAGAACTAATACTGATGCACCTAGTCCTGCTAATAAAAATAAAAAGAACACTGATAGGACGCATGCTTCTAGTGGACCTATTATTGACACACCTTAGAATCCCAACGATATTTCTATTTCTGATGGTGAAACACAATCTGGTGATGAGCATGAAACTAGTGATAAAGTTAATGATGATGTTCATGTTGATGCTCGACCTAGTTATAATAATGATGTAGAAATTGAATTTGCTGTTGATCTTGATAGCCCACAATCAAATAATCAACGTTATCATAAGAGAGACTTTGTTGCTAGGAAGCACGGTAAAGAAAGAGAACCATGGGTTCAGAAACCCATGCCTTTTCCTCCTAAGCCATCCAAGAAGAAGGATGATGAGGATTTTGAGTGCTTTGCTGAAATGATTAGACCTATCTTTTTGCGTATGCGTTTGATTGATATGCTTAAAATGCATCCTTATGCTAAGTATATGAAAGATATTGTTACAAATAAAAGAAAGATACCGGAAGCTGAAATGTCCACCATGCTTGCTAATTATACTTTAAGGGTGGAATACCAAAGAAACTAGGAGATCCAGGAGTACCAACTATACCATGCTCCATTAATAGAAACTATGTTAAAACTACTTTATGTGATTTTGGAGCCGGTGTTAGTGTTATGCCTTTCTCTTTATATCGTAGACTTGATTTGAATAAGTTGACACCTGATACGTCTCCAACGTATCTATAATTTTTGATTGTTCCATGCTATTATATTATCTGTTTTGGATGTTTAATGGGCTTTAATATGCTCTTTTATATCATTTTTGGGACTAACCTACTAATGGAGGCCTAGTGCCAGTTTCTGTTTTTTTGCCTATTTTAGAGTTTTGCAGAAAAGGAATACCAAACGGAGTCCAAACATAATTAAACCTTCACGATGATCTTTCTTGGACCGAAAGCAAACCAGAAGACTTGGAGTTGAAGTCATAAACGCCACTAGGCGTCCACGTGGCAGGATGGCGTGCCCTGGGGGTAGGCCCGCCGCCCAGCCTCGTGGGCCCCTCGTAGCTCCATCGACGTACTTCTTTCACATATATATACTCTTATACCCTAGAAACATCAGGGAGAGCCACAAAACCACTTCTCCACCACCGCAACCTTCTGTACCCGTGAGATCCCATCTTGGGGCCTTTTCCGGCGATCTACCGGAGGGGGAATCGATCATGGAGGGCTTCTACATCAACACCATTGCTTCTCTGATTAAGCATGATTAGTTTACCATAGACCTTTAGGTCCATAGTTATTAGCTAGATGGCTTCTTCTCTCTCTTTGATTCTCAATACAAAGTTCTCCTCGATGTTCTTGGAGATCTATTCGATGTAATACTCTTTTGCGGTGTGTTTGCCGAGATCCGATGAATTGTGGATTTATGAACAAGATTATCTATGAATATTATTTGGTTCTTCTCTGAATTCTTATATGCATGATTTGATATCTTTGCAAGTCTCCTCGAATTATCGGTTTAGTTTGGCCTACTAGATTGATCTTTCTTGCAATGGGAGAAGTGCTTAGCTTTGGGTTCAATCTTGCGGTGTCCTTTCCCAGTGATAGTAGGGCCAGCAAGGCACGTATTGTATTGTTGACATCGAGGATAAAAAGATGGGGTTTATATCATATTGCTTGAGTTTGTCCCATTACATCATGTCATCTTGCTTAATGCGTTACTCCAATCTTATGAACTTAATACTCTAGATGCATGCTGGATAGCGGTCGATGTGTGGAGTAATAGTAGTAGATGCAGAATTGTTTCGGTCTACTTGACATGTACGTGATGCCTATGGTCATGATCATTGCCTTAGATGTATTCATAATTATGCGCTTTTCTATCAATTCCTCGGCAGTAATTTGTTCACCCATCGTAATACATGTTGTAAGGGCATCTTCTGCCTTAAGGTTTTGGTGATGATGACAACACTCGTGTGGACTAATCATGTGTCCTAGTTTTCTCAGGTACACATTGGCGGTGCAAGATGGTTAGGCCTTCCCTCTATGTGGAAAAGATCAAAGATGGAGTTTTCGACGTTTTTATTTCTTTGGTCGTAGGATATCCATATCTTTAAGAGGGAATCCACATCGGAAGGTATTGGGTGAATCATTTCACATACACGTTCTCTGCACCCACCATATACCCTCCGTTCAAGGAGAGAGGGGTTCCCCAAAGTTCTCTGTCCTGTGCAGTTCTGCCCATGGCGGTAGTACCGCTCCATTGAGCAGTTGTACCGCTGGCCGGTAGTTCCGGTCTTACCACCGCTCCAAGTACCGCTCAAGGGTGACTCCCTTCTGTACCAGGTACGATGGTAGACCAATAGTGGAACGGAAGTTCTGGTTGTTCTTGACAAACCGGTACTACTGGTGTTCAGGGCGGTAGTACTGCCTCGGACTCCACTACTCAGGGATTGCTGGCCCAACGGTAGCTCCGGCCCAACCACCGCTCTAAATACTGGCCTGGGGTGATTTCCTTCTGTTGGTGAGGCGGTAGTCGAGCGGTGGTGGGACGGTAGTTCCGGTATGTTCTGATATACCGATACTATCGGTTGCCTCACCGGAAGTATCGCCCTGGTGCCCTAGTAGGGGTTTCCCGTATTCACCGGTTGTATCGGTAACCCTTGGGGAAGTACTGCTCCTATGTGTTTCTGCGCATAATGGTTGGATCTGAGGGGACCCTATTTAAGGAGGTGCTTCTCCCACCTCCCACCTACCTATTACCTCTCCGTCTCCTCCATTAATGCCCTCAAAGCTTTCTTTCCCGATATCTCTCTCTAGCCACTCAAACTTGTTGATTTCCTAGGCATTGAAGGAGGAGACCTAGATCTACACTGTCACCAAAGGAAACTTGATTCCCCCATACTTTCTTGTGTGGATTTTGTTACTCTTATGTGCTTGGGCACCCTAGTCAAAATAGGTCACTTCGGAGCCACATTCCATTGTGGTGAAGCTCTGGGGTTTCGTTGGGAGCCTCCAATTAAGTTGTGGAGAGAGCCCCAGCCTTGTTTGTAAAGGTCCGGTTGCCGCCTTCAAGGGCACCAATAGTGGAATCACATCATCTGGCATTGTGTGAGGGCGTGAGGAGAATACGGTGGCCATAGTGGCTTATTGGGGAGCATTGTGCCTCCACACCGCTCCAACGGAGACGTACTTCCCCTCAAAGGGAAGGAACTTTGGTAACACATCCTCGTCTCCATCGGTTCCACTCTTGGTTATCTCTTACCTTTACTTGTGCAATCTATATTGTGTTATATCCCTTGCTTGCTTGTGTTCTTGTTTTTGTTGCATCATATAGGTTGCTCACCTAGTTGCATATCTAGACAACCTAGTTTGATGCAAAGTTTAATTTGGTAAAGAAAAACTAAAAATTGTTAGTTGCCTATTCACCCTCCCTCTAGTCAACTATATCAACCCTTTCAATTGGTATCAGAGCCTCGTCTCTTAATTAAGGGCTTTACCATCCTAAGAGTATGGTTGACACTATAGACGGTGAGGAGGAGCACCCGGTGTGAATCTTTCTTCGTCTATGGCCGATGGGGGATCCCCGGTCTCACGTGAGGAATTCAATATGGCTTTGGACACATTGAAAACCTCCATGACGACTGAGGTCAAAGGCATGTTCAAAGAGTTCCTTGATGGTATTAAATTATCCACCGCCACCTTTGGAAGTGGTTGCTCTCACTAACAAGGTGGCGGATGGCAACTCCGATAAGGGGGAAGCTTCTAGTGATAAAGTTCCTTTGCCTAGTGGTAAAACTGGAAATGGCATCTATGCTCATGTTGAACCATCTCTTACTTATGGAGGACCGGTTCCCTCCACTCATTTAAATCATGCGGGTTCTCCTCCCAAGATTATGAAGAATGAGGATTTTGACTCTTGGGTTTATCGCTTTAAACTTCATTTAAACCATGTTAATACTAATCTTTGGAGAATCATCGAGGAAGGTTTCTATCCGCATGATCGAAGCAACTTCACCCCTAGAGAAGCCGCGGATAATCAATTCAATGAGAATGCTCTCTTCATCATCCAAGATGCAACTCCACCCGAAGATATTGCGCATCTCCGACCCTTCACCGTGGCCAAGGAAGCATGGCACCATGTTGTTTCCCTTTACAAGGGAAGTGCAAGCATTCAACGCTCCAACTTTGAAGTGGTGCAAGATGAAGCCGATGAGTTTGCAATGAATGAAGATGAAGAACCTCGTGAGCTTTACCGGAGATTAACTACTCTCGCGGTCTCACTCCGAGATCATGGGAGCAAGGATACGAATGACAATTGGATAAAGCGCAAGTTCCTCAAGGCCATGATGCCTTACCACAAGGCCATGTCCTCCATCATACGTCAAAGGCTGGACTTCCACACCTTGTCCTCAAGTGAAGTGTTGGATGAGTTTGTGGAAATGAGGATCTTGGACAAGACCGCCGACAATGCAGTGTTGCATTCTCAAAGAGCGAAGAAGCCCAACCTTGCCTTGAAGGCCAAGGTTAGTGTGGAAGAAGAGGAGGAAGAGGAAGATGAGAAGAGAAACCCCGAAGATACGAAATATGATTACCATGAGCTCATGGCTCTTGCTTCAAGGCAATTTTGGAGCAATAAGAACTCAAGGCCCAATTTCAACAAGAACAACTCTAGTGGCTTCAAGGGCAAGCAAGGTGTGAGAACATGTTACAAGTGTGGCAATGTGAGCCACTTCATTGTGGAGTGCCCTTACGAGAAGAGGGAAGACAATGGTGGCAAGCTCATCCGAAAAGACAAAGCCAAGTCCTTCCCTAACAAGAACAACTTCACCAAGAAGACTCCAACCAAAGGGTTGGTGGCTCAAGAAGAATACCATGAGTATGATGATGATGATGATGATAGTCAAGCCATGGCTATGGCCTCCATTGCCATTGCCACAACTCCATGGGTGTCTCTCTTCAACTCACCCAACAATAACATCACCGCCAAGTGCCTCATGGCCAAAGCCACCAACAAGGTAACCCCCAACATCAAAACTACGATCGTTACAAATCCTTCCTTGACTGATTGCATTGATGAAAGTGAGGGGTCTAATGATGAAGTTAATGAATTTGAGTCTTTTATGAGTAAGCTCAAGGGAAAATCCAAGAAGCACTTCGTTGCTCCCTTGGAACAACTTGGTGAAGCCAATGACATGATCGAGGCTCATGAAGAAACCATCTCTAAGATGAAAGGTCATAGCCGTGACTATGTCGATGAGATATTGGACCTCTCTAATGCGCTTGAGGAAGAGCGTGTTCATCGTTTGGCTCTCGAGGAGTCACACAATGATGACCATGCTAAATAAAAGAAAGGTCTTGATCATGCTCTTGTTGTATCTCGTGTGCTCAATTTCGAGAAGGCTAAACTTGGGTTGACCATGTTAGACTCAAAGAGGAGTTTGACATACTTAACAAGGCTCAAAAGGCCTTGAAGCATGCTCATGCTAGCCTCAAGGAGTCTCATGATCAACTCCAAGTGAAGCTAACCAAGGAGAAAGCCACTTTTTGTCACATGGTCTTAATTGATAATGCAAATGCTACTAACCCGTGTTGTGGGCATGTGCATCTTGTGGACGAAAATGTCAAGTTGAAGGAGCTACTTGAGAAAGGCCTTGTCTCTTGCATACAAGGTGAGAAGAATCTCAATGAGCTTTTGAGCAATCAAAAGGAAGTTGTAGCCAAGGAGGGAGTTGGGTTCGCACCCAAGTCCAAGAATAAGAAGAAGAATGACAAGACCGAACGACCTCCTCCTCTCAAGTAAACGTTTGTGAAGGAGGGAGAGGGTTCTTCAAATGATAAGAAGAACAATGTGAAGGGTGGTGATGTCAAAAATAGCAATGCCACCCCTTACAACAAAGCCGACGACTTTAACCCTTCTTATGTGTTGTGTCGTGCTAGTGATGGGCATGTTTATGCTAAATTTGTTGGTTCTCCTTATGAGTACATCGAATGGTCTATTTGGGTTCCTAAGACCCTTGTTACTAACACCAAAGGACCCATTACAAAATGGGTACCTAAAACCAAGCATTGATCTCTTGTAGGTGTTTGCTTCCGATGGGGGATCATGGTTGCTTGATAGTGGAGCCAAAAATTATATGACCGGAAGCAAGGACTTGGTGGTGGACGTGCAAAAGATCCCATCTATGCTGACCAACATTGAGCGGGGTGATGCCTCGTCTTCTAAGGTATTGGGTCTCGGCAAGGTTGTAATTTATCATGATCTCACGATCGAGAAAGTCATGCTTGTTGAGTCCCTGATACGTCCATTTTGCATCATGCTTTCATAATGATATTTATTGCATTATGGGATGTTATTACATGATATATCACAATACTGATGCCTATTCTCTCTTATTTTACAAGGTTTACATGAAGAGGGAGAATGACGGCAGCTGGGATTCTGGGCTGGAAAAGGAGCAAATATTAGAGACCTATTCTGCACAGCTCCAAAAGTCCTGAAACTCCACGAAAGTCATTTTTGTAATTAATGAAAAATACTGGCGAAAGAATCAGCATGAGGGGGCCCACATCCTGTCCACGAGGGTGGGGGCGCCCCCCTAGGGCACGTCCCCTGCCTCGTGGGCCCCCTGACAGCCCTTCGGTGGCCATCTTCTGCTATATGAAGTATTTTACCCTGAAAAAAATCATAAGCAAGCTTACGGGACGAAACTCCGCCACCACGAGGTGAAACCTTGGCGGAACGAATCTAGGGCTCCGGCGGGGCTGTTCCGCTGGGGAAACTTCCCTCCAGGAGGGGGAAATCATCACCATCATCATCACCAATGATCCTCTCATCGGGAGGGGGGGGGTCAATATCCATCAACATCTTCACCAGCACCATCTCCTCTCAAACCCTAGTTCATCTCTTGTATCCAATCTTTGTACCAAAACCTCAAATTGGTACCTGTGGGTTGCTAGTAGTGTTGATTACTCCTTGTAGTTGATGCTACTAGGTTTATTTGGTGGAAGATCATATGTTTAGATCCTTAATGCATATTAATACCCCCCTGATTATGAACATGAGTATGATTTGTGAGTAGTACGTTTTTCCCTAAGGACTTGGGAGAAGTCTTGCTATAAGTAGTCATGTGGATTTGGTATTCGTTCGATATTTTGGTGAGATGTATGTTGTCTCTCCTCTAGTGGTGTTATGTGAATGTCGACTACATGACACTTCACCATTGTTTAGGCCTAGAGGAAGGCATTGGGAAGTAATAAGTAGATGATGGGTTGCTAGAGTGACAGAAGCTTAAACCCTAGTTTATGCGTTGCTTCGTAAGGGGTTGATTTGGATCCATATGTTTCATGCTATGGTTAGGTTTACCTTAATACTTCTTTTGTAGTTGCAGATGCTTGCAATAGGGGTTAATCATAAGTGGCATGCTTGTCCAAGAAAGGGCAGTACCCAAGCACCGGTCCACCCACATACCAAATGATCAAAGTAACGAACACGAATCATATGATCGTGATGAAAACTAGCTTGACGATAATTCCCATGTGTCCTCGGGAGTGTTTTTCTCATATAAGAACTTGTCCAGGCTTGTCCTTTGCTACAAAAAGGATCGGGCCACCTTGGTGCACCTTATTTACTTTCATTGCTTGTTACCCGTTACAAATTACCTTATCACAAAACTATCTATTACCGATAATTTCAATGCTTGCAGAGATTACCTTACTGAAAACCACTTGTCATTTCCTTCTGCTCCTCGTTGGGTTCGACACTCTTACTTATGGAAAGGACTATGATAGATCCCCTACACTTGTGGGTCATCAAGACTCTTTTCTGGCGCCGTTCCCGGGGAGTGAAGCGCCTTTGGTAAGGAAAAATTTATATAGTGTGCTGAAATTTACTGTCACCTATTACTGTGGAACATAATCCTTTGAGGGGCTTGTTCGGGGTATCTTCACCCTGACTAGTAGAGAAAAGAGTTGCTCCTCAACCTACTGAACCTACTGAAAATGTTTACTTTGAAATTCCTTCGGGTATGGTAGAGAAACTGCTAGCTAATCCTTTTACACGATATGGAACATTGCATCCCGACTTGCACCTAATCTATGTGGATGAATTTTGTGGATTATTTAAGCTTGCAGGTATGCCCGAGGATGTTATCAAGAAGAAGGTCTTCCCTTTATCTGTGAAGGGAGAGGCATTGACATGGTTTAGGCTATGTGATGATATGGGATCATGGAACACAACCGATTGAAATTGGAATTTCATCAGAAGTTTTATCCTATGCATCTTGTTCATCGTGATCGTAATTACATATATAATTTTTGGCTTCATGAAGGAGAAAGCATCGCTCAAGCTTGGGGGAGGATTAAGTCAATGTTATATTCATGCCCCAATCATGAGCTCCCAAGAGAAATGATTATTCAAAAAATTTATGCTCGGCTTTCTCTCAACAATCACTCCATGCTCGATACTTCTTGTGCTGGCTCTTTTATGATGAAGACTATTGAATTCAGATGGGATTTATTGGAAAGAATTAAACGCAACTCTGAAGATTGGGATCTCAACGAAGGTAAGGAGTCAGGTATGACACCTAAGTTTGATTGTGTTAAATCTTTGATGGATACCAATGTTTTCCGTGAGTTTAGCGCTAAATATGGAGTTGACTCTGAGATAGTAGCTTATTTATGTGAATCATTTGCTACTCTTGTTGACCTCCCTAAGGAGAAGTGGTTTAAATATAATCCTCCCACTGAAGTAAAAGTAGTTGCACCTATTACAGTTGAAGAAAAGACTATCACTTATACTGATCCTATTGTTCCTTCCACTTATATTGAGAAACCACCTTTCCCTGTTAGGATAAAGGATCATGCTAAAGCTTCAACTGTGGTTCCTAAGAGTAATACTAGAACATATACACCACCTGAGAAAATTAAAGTTGAACCTAGTATTGTTGTGGTTAAAGATCTCTTGGCTGATAACATTGATGGGATGTAATTTATTTCTGTGATGAAGCTGCTAGAATTGCTAGACCCGATGCTAAGAAACATAGACCTGTAGTAGGCATGCCTGTTATTTCTGTTAAAATAGGAGATCATTGTTATCATGGCTTATGTGATATGGGTGCTAGTGCAAGTGCAATACCTTATTCCTTATATCAAGAAATTATGCATGATATTGCACCTGCTGAGGTAGAAGAAATTGATGTTACAATTAAGCTTGCCAATAGAGATACTATTTCACCAATTGGGATTGTTAGAGATGTTGAAGTCTTGTGTGGGAAAGTTAAATATCTTACTAATTTTCTTGTTCTTGGTTCCCCACAAGATGACTTTTGTCCCATTATATTTGGTAGACCCTTCTTGAATACTGTTAATGCTAAGATAGACTGCGAAAAAGATATTGTTACAATTGGTTTGGTTGATATGACTCATGAGATTAATTTTGCTAAATTTCATAGACAAACCCATGATAAAGAATTGCCTAGTAAGGATGAAATTATTGGTCTTGCTTCTATTGCCGTGCCTCCTAATGATCCTTTAGAACAATACTTGCTAGACCATGAAAATGATATGTTCATGAGTGAAAGAAGGGAAATAGATGAAGTATTCTTTAAAAGGGACCCATTTTGAAACACAACTTACCTGTTGAAATTCTAGGGGATCCTCCACCACCCAAGGGTGATCCCGTGTTCGAGCTTAAACCATCACCAGATACTCTTAAATATGCTTATCTTGATGAAAAGAAAATATATCTTGTTATTATTAGTGCTAACCTTTCAGAGCAGGAAGAGGAGAGATTATTGAAAATTCTGAAGAAGCACCGTGCTGCTATTGGATATACTCTTGATGATCTTAAGGGCATTAGTCCCACTCTATGTCAACACAAAATAAAATTGGAGGAAGACGCCAAACCAGTTATTGATCACCAATGACGGTTAAATCCTAAGATGAAGGAAGTGGTAAGAAAGGAAATACTAAAGCTCCTAGAGGTAGGTATAATTTATTTCGTTGCTGATAGTAAGTTGGTAAGTCCTGTCCATTGTCTCCCAAAGAAGGGAGGTATTACTGTCGTTCCTAATGATAAAGATGAATTGATCCCGCAAAGAATTATTACATGTTATAGGATGGTAATTGATTTCCGCAAATTAAATAAAGCTACTAAAAAGGATCATTACCCTTTACCTTTTATTGATCAAATGCTAGAAAGGTTATCCAAACATACACATTTTTTCTTTCTAGATGCTTACTCTGGTTTCTCTCAAATACCTCTGTCAGCGGAGGATCAAGAAAAGACCACTTTTACTTGCCCTTTTGGTACTTTTGCTTATAGATGTATGTCTTTTGGTTTATGTAATGCACCTGCTACTTTTCAAAGATGCATGATGGCTATATTCTCTGACTTTTGTGAAAAGATTTGTGAGGTATTCATGGATGATTTCTCCGCTTATGGATCCTCTTTTGATGATTGCTTGAGCAACCTTGAACGAGTTTTGCAGAGATGCGAAGATACTAGTCTTGTTTTGAATTGGGAGAAGTGCCACTTTATGGTTAATGAAGGCATTGTCTTGGGGCGCAAAATCTCTGAAAGAGGTATTGAAGTTGATAAAGCTAAAGTTGATGCCATTGAAAAGATGCCGTGTCCCAAGGACATTAAAGGTATAAGAAGTTTCCTTGGTCATGCCGGTTTTTATAGGAGGTTCATTAAGGACTTCTCTAAAATTTCTAGGCCTCTGACTAATCTATTACAAAAAGATATTCCTTTTGTCTTCGATGAAGATTGTGTAGAAGCATTTGAAATACTTAAGAAAGCTTTGATTTCTGCACCTATTGTTCAGCCACCTGATTGGAATTTACCCTTTGAAATTATGTGTGATGCTAGCAATTATGCCGTAGGTGCTGTTCTAGGACAAAGATTTGATAAGAAACTAAATGTTATTCAATATGCTAGTAAAACTCTAGACACTGCCCAGAGAAATTATGCTACTACTGGAAAAGAATTTTTAGCAGTTGTATTTGCTTGTTATAAGTTCAAACCTTATATTGTTGATTCTAAAGTAACTATTCACACTAGTCATGCTGCTATTAAATATCTTATGGAAAAGAAAGATGTTAAACCTAGACTTATTAGATGGGTTCTCTTGCTACAAGAATTTGATTTACATATTATTGATAGAAAGGGAGCTGAGAACCCGTTGTAGACAACTTGTCTAGGTTAGAGAATATTCTTCAAGACCCACTACCTATTGATGATAGATTTCCTGATGAACAATTAGCTGTCATAAATGCTTCTCGTACTACTCCATGGTATGCTGATTATGCTAATTACATTGTTGCTAAATTCATACCACCTAGTTTTTCATACCAGCAAAAGAAAAAAAATTCTATGATTTAAGACATTACTTCTGGGATGGCCCACACCTTTATAAAGAAGGAGTAGATGGTGTTATTAGACGTTGTGGGCCTGAGTATGAACATGAACAGATCCTACGCAAGTGTCACTCCGAGGCATATGGAGGACACCACGCTAGAGATAGAACTGCACATAAGGTATTGCAGTCTGGTTTCTACTGGCCTACTCTCTTCAAAGATCCTTGTAAGTTCGTCTTGTCTTGTGATGAATGTCAAAGATTTGGTAATATTAGTAGACGACAAGAAATGCCTATGAACTATTCTCTTGTTATTGAGCCATTTGATGTTTGGGCTTTGATTATATGGGACCTTTTCCTGCCTCTAATGGGTATACACATATTTTAGTTGCTGTTGATTACGTTACTAAGTGGGTAGAAGCTATTCCAACTAGTAGTGATGATCATAACACCTCTATTAAGATGCTTAAAGAAGTTATTTTTTCAAGGTTTGGAGTCCCTAGATACTTAATGACTGATGGTGGTTCAAATTTTATTGATGGTGCTTTTCGTAAAATGCTTGCTAAGTATGATGTTAATCATAGAATTGCATCTCCTTATCACCCACAGTCTAGTGGCCAAGTAGAGCTGAGTAACAGGGAGCTTAAATTAATTTTGCAAAAGACTGTTAATTGATCTAGAAAGAATTGGTCCAAGAAACTTGATGATGCATTATGGGCTTACATCATTGCATATAAAAATCCTATGGGTATGTCTCCATATAAAATGGTCTACGGAAAAGCATGTCATTTACCTCTTGAGCTAGAAAATAAGGCATATTGGGCTATTAAAGAGCTCAATTATGATTTCAAACTTGCCGGTGAGAAGAGGTTATTTGACATTAGCTCACTTGATGAATGGAGAACCCAAGCTTATAAAAATGCCAAACTATTTAAGGAAAAGGTTAAAAGATGGCATGACAAAAGGATACAAAAGCGTGAGTTTAATGTAGGTGACTATGTGTTGCTTTTCAACTCTCGTTTAAGATTTTTTGCAGGAAAACTTCTCTCTAAATGGGAAGGCCCTTACGTTATCGAGGAAGTCTATCATATTGGTGCCATAAAAATCAACAACTTCGAAGGCAAAAATCCGAAGATGGTGAACGGTCAAAGAATCAAACATTATATATCAGGTAACCCAATAAATGTTGAAACTAACGTTATTGAAACTATAACCCTGGAGGAATACATAAAGGACACCTTCTAGAACGTTCCAGACTCTGAAAAGGAATAGGTATGTGGTAAGGTAAGTGAAATGATCGATATGGTTGACTAGAGGGGGGGGGGGTGAATAGGCAACTAACAATTTTTAGACTTTTCTTTAACAATTTAAACCTTGCAACGAAATAGGTTGTCTAGATGTGCAACTACGTGGACAACCTATATGATGCAAAGACAACTAGCACACAAGCAAGCCATAGATACAACACAAGTAAGCTTGCAAAAGTAAAGGCATAAGATAACCAAGAGTGGAGCCGGTGGAAACAACGATGTGTTACCGAAGTTCCTTCCTTTTAAGGGGAAGTACATCTCTGTTAGAGCGGTGTGGAGGCACAATGCTCCCCAAGAAGCCACTAGGGCCACCGTAATCTCCTCACGCCCTCACACAATGCGAGATGCCGTGATTCCACTATTGGTGCCCTTGAAGGCGGCGACCGAACCTTTACAAACAAGATTGGGGCTATCCCCACAACACTTGGAGGCTCCCGACAACACCATGAAGCTTCACCACAATGGAGTATGGCTTCGAGGTGACCTCAACCGTCTAGGGTGCTCAACACCCAAGAGTAACAAGATCCGCTAGGGACAAGTGGGGGAATCAAATTTCTCTTGGTGGAAGTGTAGATCGGGGCCTTCTCAACCAATCCTAAGCAAATCAACAAGTTTGATTGGCTAGGGAGAGAGATCGGGAGAAAATGGAGCTTGGAGCAACAATGGAGCTTTCGGGGAAAGAGGTAGGTCAACTTTGGGGAAGAAGACACCTTTATATAGTGGGGGAACCAATCCAACCGTTACCCCACTGAACAGCCCCGCACGGAGCGATACTACCGCTTGGGCAGGGCGGTACTACCGCTGAGGGCGGTACTACCTCTCTTACCCAGCTGTACTGCCGCGCTGACGGGGAGGGCAGGGTCCTGACCCCAGAGCGGTACTACCGTGGGAGTAGGAGCGGTACTACCGCCACTACTACCGCACTTAGTACCGCAAAACCCGACACGAAAAACATCGGTCTCGAATCGAGGCGGCAGTATCCCGGAACTACTGCGGCACTACGGCCGAAGACCACAAGCGGTACTACCGCTTGGGGAGCGGTACTACTGCTCTGGGAGCGGTACTACCACGGTGGTGCTTCGGCGGTACTACCGCTGTGGACCGCGGTACTACCGCTGGGGCAGGACAAAGCATACACATGGGAAAAGGCAGCTCCAATGAAGCGGAAGGAAAACATCGGGGGTGATATGGATGTGTACGTGTTGATTCCACCCTAGTCTTACCAAAGCGGATCCCCTCTTGATAGTACGGTGACTCCTACGAAACTAGTCCACTAACAACGAACCGAAGGAGCTACACCATCTTGAATAAAACACCGAGGGGAGGTAATCGTCTCGTGCCAATGGATGAATCTTTGAAAGAACTTAACGCACACGATTAGTCCGCACAAGCATTGTCATCAATCACCAAAACATCTTGGGGATAAATATGCCCTTACAATCTCCCCCTTTTTGGTGGATTGATGACAATATGGGATTTGCACAACATGAGAGATAAAAGACAAGCGCAAAAACCCCAACATCCTAAAATGTAGATGAGCTCCCCCTAGATGTGTGGTATCTAGATAAGTGCTTTGGACTGCACGGCACACATACTAGGATCAACGCTCCCCCTACATTTTAGAGACCAACCACCTAAGCAGGGTATAAGTGAGTAGCATAGATAACTTAATAGGATAAGCATGCAACTCATAAGCTAGATAGAGACATAGATAATGATACTGGAAAGATAATGTAGCATATGTCTCACACCATATGACTGGAACTTAGGTCTCACTGACACAAACCAAACAAAGCAAATTGCGAGGGAAACACAAACACAGAAGACGAAAGACACAAAGCACAAATCCCTAAACTCTCTCCCCCTTTGGCATCGAGACACCAAAAAGGACAGGGAGTGTTGCTACGGCTCCAGGTGATAGCAAAGAGGGACACACACATCAGAGCTCAGCGGGATCATCTGCGCCACCGTCGTCAGTCGGGAAGTGCTCGGCATCAGAATCGGTCCACGGGCAGTGCTGCTGAATCCACTCCTCCTCCTCGGTAAGCTGGTCCTCAGATCCACCGATAACTGTAGCACCCAACTAACACATGAGCTCCTTGTGGCGACCTTGGGCCTTCTTCTCAGCCACATGAGTCATGTACTGACCATGAGACTCCATGCAGAACAGCTTCTTCATCTTGAGCTTGAGTTTCTTTGCCCAAGAGGGCTCTGCCTCAGAAGGCACGTAGTCATCATCATCATCCTCAGCCTCAGCCCCAGTCTCCTCCTCGGCCTCCATGGCAGTAGCAGACGAAGGAACTCCAGTCCTAGGGGCCTGAGTGCCCCAGTTATTCTTCTTCCTCAGACGCTTGGCGTCGTGAGAGACCAACTCACCAGTCTCCAGAATCGCCTGGGGATAGACACGTTCCCAGGCCTTCTCAATAAGCAGCATAATGAACGGACCATAAATCGGGCACTTGCGCTCTGAGATAGCAGATAACAGCTCAGACCACATAACATGAGAGATATCCAGGGACTCTCCAGTGTTCTGTCCCTTCTCACGCTGGCAGAAGAGAAGCATGTCCACGAGATAGGAGTGAACCATATCCAGATTCCCGATACGAGGGAAAAGAGTCTCTCTGAAGATACGGTGAAGGATATCCAGATAGGCAGGCAGCTCATAAGTTTCCTTCTTCGTCTCAGGGTTGATCCTCAAAGTGCAGTAGGGCCATAGAGCTTGCTTATGAGTGGCGGTGGTGCGGTGGTGGGGGCGAAAGCCGACAAGAGACTCAAGACCTAGATCTTGCACCCCAATCAAATCCATGAAAGCTTTCCACTTGACTGAAAGCAACTTGCCATTGGTCATCCAAGTCAGTGTCCTGTCCTCATCAGTCCCGAGGTGAACCGTGGCCTAGAATTTGGCCACAATATCAGCATCATAATCTTTGTTGAATTGCATGATCCCAAGAATGTTCAGTTGAGTGCACATCTGAAGAGCTTCACCAAAGTATTCTGATCCTTCTCCATATGGTCAGTGTCGATGGAGTGCATGTTGACAAAGAGGTTCTTCTTGGCTTTGAGAACATCAAAGAAGATGGCAAACTGGAACCTGTTCCAGAACGGACGATTGACCAAAGTGGGATCTTGGTCAGCCTCATACGGGTTGCGATGACGCCTTGCCCAGAACTCCTTGGGCGGCATTTCTGGCACGGTTTTGCCTGGCTTTGGCTTGACCCCAGACTTCTTCTAGAGTTGAGGTGGAGGTGGAGCACTTGAAGACCCTCCGGCAGACTCAGTGGTGTGGTAGCGCTTGGATGAGGCACGACCGGGGTTGACACGACGAGCCTGATGCTCAGGAACCTCATCACCTGGAACCACACACAAGAACACGCAAACAACCAGAAAGAACGAGCATAAGCCACAAAATATGAGCAAAAGATCACTGAGAGGTAAGAGCATGGTGGAAACTGATAGACGGTGGTAGTACCGTGACCCGTGAGCGGTAGTACCGCTCCAAGCGGTAGTACCGCTCTGGAGAGAGCGGTAGTACCGCTCCAAGCGGTAGTACTGCTCTGAAGAGAGCGGTAGTACCGCTCGAGATGGGAAACAGTAGTTTCCAACTACCGTGTTCAGATCCGGTACTACCGTCCTACCAAATTCAAAAATACTCCAACCAAACACCAATCCAAACTGTCTAGAAGCATTCTCCATCCTACTCAAGCCTAGATCTAGCCAAAAATCTAGAGATGCAACTGCTATTGCCCCTAAGATGCTAGATTGGAAATCTAGACAAGAAGAGAAAGGGAGCGGGGGCAATACCGGCATCCATGGCAAGAGGACAAGGTGGGGATCGACTCCACCAAAGGAAATGTAGAGGAACGCCCCGGAGAGGGAGATCCGCCGGAGCCCTCCCGCGGCGCCGGTTGCTGAAGAGAGAGGAACAGAGCAAGGGGGCGTGCGAATGGGTATGGGGGAGAAGAAACTCCCCTGCCCCCGATATAACCCCCTGCCCACGCCTCATAGCGGTAGTACCGCGCTGGAGAGTGATAGTACCGCTCGAAGCGGTAGTACCACTCGCCACCAGCGGTAGTACCGCTCAGCAACACAACGCCTTCTAGACAAGCGGCTAAAGCACCAAAGAGATGAGAAAGCAAGGCTAAGAGAAAGAAAAGACCAACAAGGCAACACACACACTAACAACGGTACAGAACTCACTCTTTCAAAAACAACCACACAAAACAGAGCGAGCTCTGGCCTCTCTCAAGAGAGGGCGGTGGTCGGAGCCATCTATGTTTGAGTCAATTGGTATGGCACCGCGAAGAATTATCCTTGGGCCCATGACCAAAACTCGTCTTTGAAGCACAAGTACCATAAAAAATGGCTAATGTGAAAGGGTTGATCGATTTATGCATAATGGGGGGAGGGAGAGTTCATTGAGAGAACAACACTCCCCCTATGTCCATGCCTACATCTAAGCTAGACACCAAGTTGAGTGAGGTGGGGTGTGCAAGGGTTCAAGTCACATTGCTTGAATCAATGATATTTAGCTCATGCCTTAACTCGCGAAATCTTGCTTCATCCAAGGGCTTCGTGAAAATATCTGCAAGGTTAACATGAGTGTTGACATACTTGAGCTCGATCTCCCCTCGCCTAATGTGATCCCGGATGAAATGATACCGAATCTCAATATGCTTCGTCTTGAAGTGTTGCACCGGGTTGAGAGAAATCTTTATGGCACTTTCGTTGTCACACCAAAGAGGCACTTTGTCACAAATGACACCGTATTCCTTTAAACTTTGCCTCATCCATAAAAGTTGTGCACAACAACTACCGTCCACCACATATTCCGCTTCGGTGGATGAGAGAGACACACAACTTTGCTTTTTGGAAGACCAACTCACCAAAGATCACCCAAGAAACTGGCACCCTCCGGAAGTGGACTTCCTATCCACTTTGTCTCCCGCCCAATCGGAATCCGTAAATCCTTCAAGCTTGAAGTTTGCCCCTCTTGGGTACCATAAGCCAAAGTTTGGGGTATGAGCCAAATATCGAAAGATTCGCTTGACCGCCACATAGTGACTTTCCTTCGGTGCGGCTTGAAACCGTGCACACATCCCCACACTCAACATGATATCCGGTCTAGATTCACAAAGGTAAAGCAAGGAGCCAATCATGGAGCGATATACCTTTTGATCCACCGCTTTACCACTGGGATCAATGTCAAGTTGGCACTTGGTGGGCATTGGAGTAGAAGCCGGCTTGACGTCACTTAGCTTGAATCTTTTTAGCATGTCTTGTGTGTATTTGGCTTGGTTGATTAAGGTTCCTTCTCTTCTTTGTTTGATGTCAAAACCAAGGAAGAACTTCAACTCTCCCATTGAAGATATCTTGAACTTGGAGGTCATGAGAGCGGCAAATTCCTCATTGAAAGCTTTGTTAGGGGAACCAAAGATAATGTCATCAACATATAGTTGGCATACAAACAACTCCCCTTTGACCTTCTTAGTAAAAAGAATGGGATCGATTAGCCCCACTTCAAATCCACGATCTTGTAACAACTCGGTAAAGTGGTCATACCACGCACGTGGGGCTTGTTTAAGGCCATAGAGTGCCTTATCGAGTTGATACACATGATCCGGGAAGTAGGGATCCTTGAACCCGGGGGGTTGCTTGACATAGACCAACTCATTTATAGGACCATTAAGAAAAGCACTTTTGACATCCATTTGTTGCAACTTAAAGTTGTGATGGGAAGCATAAGCAATCAACAAGCGTATGGATTCAAGATGAGCAACGGGAGCAAAGGTTTCACCGTAGTCGATACCCTCGACTTGGGAGTAGCCTTGTGCTACCAATCTTTCCTTGTTGCGAATGATGTTCCCATGAGCATCTTGCTTGTTCTTGAAGATCCACTTGGTTCCAATGATGTTATGGTTCCCCGAAGGCCTTGGCACTAATCTCCACACCTTGTTGTACTCGAAGTTGTTGAGTTCTTCATGCATGGCATTGAGCCAATCCGAGTCTTCGAGCACCTCATAGACCTTATGGGGTTCAACACAAGAGACAAACACGTGATGTTCAGAATAGTTTGCTAATTGTCTACGAGTGCTTACCCCCTTTCTTAGGCTTCCAACCACATTCTCCATGAGATGGCCTTTGTGGTGAGTTTGGAAGCAATCTTCGCGACACGACGCTCTAATTCCTCCTCGGATGTCGAAGGAGGAGGGTTCACTTGATCATCTTGAGCATCGTCATGAGCTTTTTCGTGATCTTGAGCTTGCTCATGATCTTGAACTTGCTCGAGGGGGAGAACTTGACCTTGGGCATCATGTGGAGGTTCACCACCATCTTGAGATTTATCTTGCCCTTGGTCTTGTTCCCGAGGTTGAGGGCCTTCACTTTGTTCTTCGAAAGTGTGTGGGTCTTGAGTAGGTGAAGGCTCCACTGAAGTGGAGCATTGTCCTTCTCCTTCAGCCACAAGGGGTTCCTCAATGGGTAGAATATGACCAATACCCATTCTTCTTATGGCTTGGGGAGGAATTTCATCACCTACATCACAAGTACCACTTTGCTCCACTTGGGAGCCGTTATTTTCGTCAAACTCCACGTTACACATCTCCTCAATGAGTCCGTTGGACTTGTTGAGAACACGGTAAGCATGAGAGTTTGTAGCATAACCAACAAATATGCCCTCATAAGCTCTAGCCTCAAATTTAGACAAACGAACACCTTTCTTGAGAATGAAACACTTACACCCGAACACCCAGAAGTACTTGAGATTGGGCTTGTTCCCGGTGAGAATCTCATAAGGAGTCTTGTTCAAGCCTTTGCGGAGATAGAGCCGATTGGATGCATGACATGCAGTGTTGATGGCTTCGGCCCAAAAGTTGTATGGAGACTTGAACTCCGCCATCATGGTCCTTTCCGCATCCATGAACGTCCGGTTCTTCCTCTCCGCAACACCATTTTGTTGAGGGGTATATGGTGCTAAATATTGATGCTTGATCCCCTCATCACTAAGAAACTCATCCAAGGTGTAGTTCTTGAACTCGGTGCCGTTGTCACTTCTTATTGTCAATATCTTTGCATTATGTTGACGTTGAGCTTCATTTGCAAAGTCGATGACGGTTTGTTGAGTCTCACTCTTCCTCTTGAAGAACTATACCCAAGTGTATCTTGAATAATCATCCACAATAACCAAGCAATACTTTCTACCCCCAAGACTATCAAAGGATGGAGGCCCAAAAAGGTCCATGTGCAGGAGCTCCAAGGGTCTCTTTGAGTAGATGATAGTCGTGGGAGGGTGAGCCATCTCATGAAGCTTTCCTTCGATACAAGCACTGCAAGCATGATCTTTGGCAAAACTAACATTCGTTAATCCACGGACATGGTCCCCCTTGAGAAGACTTTGCAAAGATCTCATATTGACGTGGGCTAAACGGTGATGCCAAAGCCATCCCACATCAACTTTAGCCATTAGGCATGTCACGGTCTTAGTGGGTTGCTCCGAAAAGTTAATCACATAGAGACCATTCTCGACATGCCCAACAAAGGCTACTTTAAGAGTCTTGCTCCACAAGAGGGCCATGGTATCAATATCAAAGAAGGTGGCAAAGCCCATGAGTGCGAGTTGACGAACGGAAAGTAAATTGAACGCAAGGGACTCAACAAGCATGACTTTCTCGATTGTTAGATCATGAGAAATGACAACCTTGCCAAGACCCAATACCTTAGAATGTGAGGCATCACCCCATTCGAAATTGGTGGGCATAGATGGGATCTTGAGCACGTCCACCACCAAGTCCTTGCTCCCGGTCATATGATTTGTTGCTCCACTATCGAGCAACCATGATCCCCCACCGAAAGCAAACACCTACAAGAGATCAATGCTTGGTTTTAGGTACCCATTGAGTAATGGGTCCTTTGATGTTAGTAACAAGGGTCTTAGGAACCCAAATAGACCATTCAATGTACTCATAAGAAGAACCAACAAATTTAGCATAAACATGCCCATCACTAGCACGGCACAACACATAAGAGGGGTTAAAGTCGCCGGCTTTGTTGGGAGAGATGGCTTTGCACTCTTTGGCATCACCATTCTTCGCATTGTTCTTCTTCTCCTTAGGAGCACCCTCTCCCTACTTCACAAAGGTTTGCTTGAGCGGGGGAGGTCGATTGGTATTGTTATTCTTCTCCTTGTTCTTCTTCTTGTTCTTGGACTTGGGTGAGAACCCAACTCCCTCTTTGCCCACAACTTCCTTTTGATTGCTCAAAAGGTTATTTAGGTTCTTCTCGCCTTGTATGCATGACACAAGACCTTTCTCGATTTGTTCCTTCAACTTGACATTGTCCTCCACGAGATGCACATGCTCACAACATGGGTTAGTAGCATTTGCATTATCAATCAAGACCATGTGAGGAAATGTGGCCTTTTCCTTGGTTAGCTTAACTTGGAGTTGAGCATGAGACTCCTTGAGGTTTGCATGAGCACCTTTCAAGACCTTATGGGCCTTGTCAAGTACATCAAACTCCTCCTTGAGTCTAACATGATCAACCCCAAGTTTAGCCTTCTCGGAAGTTAGAACACGAGACACAACAAGAGCATGATCAATATCTTTCTTTAGTTTGGCATGGCCATCGTTGTGTGGCTCCTCAAGAGCCAAATGATGCCCACGCTCTTCCTCAAGAGCATTAGAGAGATCCGATATCTCATCAGCATAGTCACGACTATGACCTTCCATCTTAGAGATGGTTTCTTCGTGAGCCTCGATCATGTCATTGGCTTCACCAAGTTGTTCCAACAGAGCAACGAAGTGCTTCTTGGATTTGCCCTTGAGCTTACTCATGAATGACTCAAATTCATTTACTTCCTCATTGGACCCCTTAACAATCAAGTCCATCCGTTCAAGGAGGATTAGGAATAATGGTGGTTTTGATGTTGGGGGTTACCTTGTTGGTGGCTTTAGCCATGAGGCACTTGGCGGTGATGTTCTCGTTGGGTGAATCAAAGAGAGACACCCGAGGAGTTGTGGAAATGGCAACGGATGCCATAGCCATTGTTTCACTATCTTCATCATCATCGTCATCCTCATAGTATTCTTCTTGAACCACCAACCCGTGAGAAGGAGTCTTCTTGGTGAAGTTGTTCTTGTTGGGGAAGGACTTGGCTTTGTCTTTTCGGATGAACTTGCCACCATTGTCTTCCCGCTTCTCATAGGGACAATCCGCAACGAAATGGCTCACATTTCCACAGTTGAAACAAGTTCTAACTCGTTGCTTGCCCTTGAGGCCACTTGAGTTGTTCTTGATGAAGTTGGGTCTTGTATTCTTCTTACTCCAAAATTATCTTGAGGCAAGAGCCATGTGCTCATGATAATCATACTTCGTGTCTTCGGGGTTGCTCTCCTCATCTTCCTCTTCTTCTTCTTCTTCCACACTAACCTTGGCCTTCAAGGCAAGATTGGGCTTCTTTGCCCTTTGAGAACGGAGCACCACATTGTCGGCGGTCTTGTCCAAGATGCTCATTGCAACAAACTCATCCAACACTTCGCCTTAGGTAATGGAGTGGAAGTCCGGTCTTTGATGAATGACGGAGGACATGGCCTTGTTGTAGGGCATCATGGCCTTGAGGAACTTGCGCTTGATCCAATTGTCATCCGTGTCCTTGCTCCCATGATCTCGGAGTGCGACAGCGAGTTTGGTCACTCTTCGAAAGAGCTCACGAGGTTCTTCATCTTCTTTCATTGCAAACTCATCGGCTTCATCTTGCACAGTTGGAGCGTTGAATGCTAGCACTTCCTCGATAGAGAGACTCAACACATTTCCATGCTTCTTTAGCCATGACATGAGGTTGAAGATGAGGGAGATCTTCGGGAAGGATTGCATCTTGGATGATGAAGAGAGCACTCTCATTGAATTGATTGTCCACGTCTTCTCGAGGGGTGAAGTTGCTTGGGTCATGAGGATAGAAACCTTCTTCAATGATTCTCCAAAGGTTAGTATTCACATGTTTTAAATGACGCTTGAAACGATAAACCCAAGAATCAAAATCTTCATGTTTCACAAATTTAGGAGGAGGACCGGCATGATTCAAATGAGTAGAGGGGATCGGTCCTCTATACACTGGGGGTTCCACATGGGCAAAGATGCCGGTGCCATTTCTACCACTAGTAGAAGGACTCTTTTCACTGTTAGCTTCCCCCTTGTCAGAGGTAGCATCCGTCACCTTGTTAGTGGGATCACCCACTTTCATCAGCGAGGTAGATAGTTTAAGTCCTTCTAGGAATTCAGAAAACATGCTTTTAACCTCGGCCGTCGTGGAGGTTTTCAATGTGTCTAACGCCACATTGAATTCCTCACGTGAGACCGAGGTTCCCCCTTCGGCCGAAGACAAGATGGGATTCACACCGGAGTGCTCCTCCACACCGTCGTTGGTGTCAACCATACTCTTCGGACGACAAAGTCCTTAATAAAGAGACGAGGCTCTGATACCAATTGAAAGGATCGATATGGTTGACTAGAGGGGGGGGGGGCGAATAGGCAACTAACAATTTTTAGACTTTTCTTTAACAATTTAAACCTTGCAACGAAATAGGTTGTCTAGATGTGCAACTACGTGGACAACCTATATGATGCAAAGACAACTAGCACACAAGCAAGCAATAGATACAACACAAGTAAGCTTGCAAAAGTAAAGGCATAAGATAACCAAGAGTGGAGCCAGTGGAAACAACGATGTGTTACCGAAGTTCCTTCCTTTTAAGGGGAAGTACGTCTCTGTTAGAGCGGTGTGGAGGCACAATGCTCCCCAAGAAGCCACTAGGGCCACCGTAATCTCCTCACGCCCTCACACAATGCGAGATGCCGTGATTCCACTATTGGTGCCCTTGAAGGCGGCGACCGAACCTTTACAAACAAGATTGGGGCTATCTCCACAACACTTGGAGGCTCCCAACAACACCATGAAGCTTCACCACAATGGAGTATGGCTTCGAGGTGACCTCAACCGTCTAGGGTGCTCAACACCCAAGAGTAACAAGATCCGCTAGGGACAAGTGGGGGAATCAAATTTCTCTTGGTGGAAGTGTAGATCGGGGCCTTCTCAACCAATCCCGAGCAAATCAACAAGTTTGATTGGCTAGGGAGAGAGATCGGGAGAAAATGGAGCTTGGAGCAACAATGGAGCTTTGGGGGAAAGAGGTAGGTCAACTTTGGGGAAGAAGACACCTTTATATAGTGGGGGAACCAATCCAACTGTTACCCCACTGAACAGCCCCGCACAGAGCGGTACTACCACTTGGGCAGGGCGGTACTACCGCTGAGGGCGGTACTACCGCTCTTACCCAACGGTACTGCCGCGCTGATGGGGAGGGCAGGGTCTTGACCCTAGAGCGGTACTACCGTGGGAGTAGGAGCGGTACTACCGCTTGTAGCGGTACTACCGCCACTACTACCGCACTTAGTACCGCAAAACCCGACACGAAAAACATCGGTCTTGAATCGAGGCGGCAATAGCCCGGAACTACTGCGATACTACGGCCGAAGACCACAAGTGGTACTACCGCTTGGGGAGCGGTACTACCGCTGTGGTGCTTCGGCGGTACTACCGCTGTGGACCGCGGTACTACCGCTGGGGCAGGACAAAGCATACACAGGGGAAAAGGCAGCTCCAATGAAGCGGAAGGAAAATGTCGGGTGTGATATGGATGTGTACATGTTGATTCCACCCTAGTCTTACCAAAGCGGATCCCCTCTTGATAGTTCGGTGACTCCTACGAAACTAGTCCACCAACAACGAACCGAAGGAGCTACACCGTCTTGAATAAAACACCGAGGGGAGGTAATCGTCTCGTGCCAATGGATGAATCTCTGAAAGAACTTAACGCACACGATTAGTCCGCACAAGCATTGTCATCAATCACCAAAGCATCTTGGGGATAAATATGCCCTTACAGTAAGTAAACTGACTCCAAAACAGTTCTAACAACAATTTTTCTCTGTTTTGGAATATTTAAGAAAATAGGAAAATAAGAAGTAGTCCGGGAAGGACACGAGGCATCCACGAGGGTGGAGGGCGCCCCCCTGCCTCGTGGGCACCTCGTGTGCTCTCTGGACTCTATTTTCTTGCACGATACTTCTTTTGGTCGGTAAAAATTCATTATATAATCTCCCGAAGGTTTTGACCATCGTATCACGCAAATATCCTCTGTCTTTGTTTCAAGCTGTTTTTCTGACAGATCTAGATCACCATGACGACTTCAAGCGCCCCCAAGGACAAGTTTTTCGAGAAGGTCATCAACCCCTACCTCGCGGAGGTGCTGCAACACCATCAAACCATTGAGATGCGTGAGGGGGTGCTACACATCCGTGATGTTGAGGGACCAAGGAGGACCAGAAGCGTGGAGACAAGGCTTGAAGCAATGGAACAACAAGTTTTCAAGTGCCAAGGGATGGTGGAACGCGGACTCAACGCCAACCAGATGATGATCGCGGAGTTCACCAACAAACACAAGCTGGATGCCAAGGACATTGGGGATACCATCTTCAAGCTTTAGGAGAAAATTGTGCACCTCCAAGCCCAGATCTATGACCTGCAAAACCGAAACTGTGAGTATGAATATAGATTCAAGAGGATGAGTTTGGATGCAGATTTGAGGATCCCGGAGACTCGATCATCCTTCTATGATGGTGAGCCTATGCCTTGGAAGATTGACGACAAGCCTTCATCATCAACAACTCCACCCTCTTCACCAGAAAAGGAGACATAATCACATGGTTATGGGCACTCCCCTTGGCAACTGCCAGGCTTGGGTGTTGGGGATATACCCCGCGGTATGACCCGGCCGGAAGTATGACCCGGCCGGACTTGGCGTTTCATTGGTAACCCACCGGAGGATTGGCAACTCATCGGACTGGCGGCTCACTAGTCTGACGACTCACGAGCCTAGTGACACAATGGTTCTGATGTCGGGTCAGATAGAAGACTAGGGCCAAGGCCCAGAAGGCCGTCTCATGTTAATGGTCGGTCGGTTTAAGAGGAAAGACATGAGGAATATTTCCTTTACAAGGAAGTAAGACCCGGACTTGTATCCCGTTTGTAATAGAAGATAAGTTAGTCCTAGTCCTACTAGGACTCCACATGTAACCCGCTCCTTCAACTTATATAAGGAGGGGCAGGGCCCCCAAAGAGGGACAAGCAAGAAGAAACAATCTCTAGGGCTAGACACAAAGAGCCGACTTACCGGCGACTCCCTCATGATCATAATGAGACCTAGCAACAAACAACATGTAGGGTTATTACCGGATGGTATTTCTCGGGGCCCGAAGCTATCTAAATCCTTGTCTTTTGATGCGTTGACCTCGTGACTAAGTCCTCACACTAAGGACATCTGCCATGACAATTCCATGATAGTTGGCGCTCACCGTCGGGCTCGCGCACGGTGGTGTTGAGTTCTTGAAGGGCTCTCCAAGGATTGAGAAGTTCACAATTTTTGGATGAAGAAGAGTCGGTTGGAAAAGATCTGCATCAGTTTTGAGTTCATCGGTCCAGATTCATAGTCTGGAAGATTTGAGGAAATTAAGTTGCGATTTGATGGTTGCTGCAAGTCACCAAGGAAAGAAGTCACAAGTCGCCGACACTATCGGCGTGTCAAGTTTCCGTCGATTGCTCACCAAAACCTGTACGGTCGGAGTCGCCGTTGCCGTTTAACCATCAACAGCAAAAGAA
This sequence comes from Triticum aestivum, assembly GCF_018294505.1. NCBI lineage: Eukaryota > Viridiplantae > Streptophyta > Magnoliopsida > Poales > Poaceae > Triticum > Triticum aestivum. The sequence goes on from NC_057804.1 coordinate 513,320,876, forward strand.
AAAAAACAAGAAAAGAAAACACAGCGCTGAGAAGGATTCAATCCAGCGCCGCAGGGTCTCAGCGCAACAATCGCTAAACACCCAATCTAGTTGACTTCGGTCAAACTAACTACAACCCGGAGAAGGACTCGGACTCTGCCGCAGCTGCGGCCATGCCTTGCTGGTGCCTCTTCGACTAGTCACAATGGGAGTAACTTAACTAGTAACATCACACATTTCAATACAAGATTGCTTATGTGGCAGCTAATTAATAAGGAGAGAGGGGTTTGTGATAACTTAGGTAGTTACTGTAACATCACACATTTCAAGGCATAATGAGTCTATAACCTAATAAATGAACTATTTCATGATATCACTCATATGTTACTACCCACTATGGAGGTAGTAACATAGACTAGTAACATCGGCAAGTTACTACTCTATGTTACTCCCCACTGTGAGCAGTCTTCGCCTCCGGGCCTCGCCTCGATCACCATCCAGTATCGTTTCCGAGACCAATAGGAGTTATGTACGCGTGCAAGTCACCAAGTTTTCTGCTCCAACGTCCCCTACACTTTATGCTGTGAATACGTTGATCAAGTCCAAGTGCTAATCACGGAAAAGGAAAACACTAAGAAAGATTCCATCAGTGGCAGCCCACAGCGCCCGTTCACATGGACTGCTTAGCCATCGGTTTGGCCTTGCCTCCGTTCCAAATGGCCGCCTTGGGCTGCTGTGTCGAGCCGACACCGCGGCCTCACTCGTCGCCCGCCCTTGAGCCACTCCTACCGCGGTCGTCTCTGCATCCGCGAGTGGCTGTCTTCGCTGGCGAGCCGCCCGCCTGCACTACCACGGCCACGGCCGTGCCCCTGCGACCACGTGCTGGCTCATGTCCGTACTACGTCGCCAAGTCACTATGCCACAAGTCATTCCATTGTGCCCGCGAGCCCAAGCCGCCTGCTCGTCGGTTTGGCCCCACCTCGCCGTGCCTCTGGACGCCCCGCTAGCTATGTCCGAGGCGCTGCCTCCCCGATTCTATAGCCTTACTCTGAGTCACCGTCGGGTTTCTGCAGCTGCTGGTGCAATGACACCTCAGATAAAAGCCAAAGATGATTTCATCAACCACACGTCCTACTTGGTGCTACTTGCTGCTGTTGACGTGAGCTCTCAAAAGTGTGCCTTTTTTTTGGAATGTTGGTAGTTGACTACCAAATTCATTGATCAGCAGGGAAAGCCAAGTACAAAGTACAGAAAAGCCCAAGTAGGCAAGCAACAGGAAAACCAAACAAGCGAGAGAAGAAAGAAAGAAGGAAAAAGGGTTGCGCTTTTGCCGTTTCCTCAGCCTGGGTCGAACGGTATGCCAGCTCCAGCCATGTTCCAAAGGATGATTTCCTCTCTAATCATTTGCACCATCACCGTGGAAGGCAGTGATTCTTGCTGGAAGATGCGTCTGTTCCGCTCGCGCCACACTTCCCAGGCAATAAGATGGATCAAAGAGAGTGTGCCTTTTTTCTTCCCACAGGGTGCCTGCAAGTGACACCTATTCATCCACTCCTTGATGTCCGTAGCATTGCTCCAAGAGGCCGGCTTCAGTGATTGGATATTTGTAAGGGTAGCAATAGAATCCCAAATAATGCTCGTCCAAGGGCACTCAATTAGAAGGTGGGACGGTGTCTCCAGGTTACGCTCACATAGCGGGCAAAAGTAATTGTTTTCCCAGCCTCTATGAAGCAGTGCATCAGCCGTTAGAATCTTCCCCAAGGTGGCTGTCCATAAGAAGAATTTTGTTTTCCCGGTCGCCCAAGCCGACCAGATCAGTTTGAAACCTTCCATGGGAATAGATCCCTCAAACTGGGCTAAGTAAGCCGTCCGAGCACTGTATTCCCCATCAGTGGTGAACCTCCATTTAATCGTGTCTTGTTGCTCCACATTTAGCTGAACATCATCCAGAAGTTGTGCCAACTTGATCACCTCTGGCACCATGAGATCTTCAAGACCTCTGGCAAGATCCGACAGCCAGGTATCATTGTTCAGAGCATCTTTTACCAATCTGTTTTTGCGGCTGGAGATCTTAAAAAGTCTTGGCGCAATCACCTTTGGACAACAACCGTTGAGCCATCTATCATGCCAAAAACTCGCAATTGCGCCATCCCCTAAGCTGATTTCAGTGGCCATTGCAAACAAGCTTTGCTCATTTTCCTCGCAAGGAAGCTGATCATTAGCCCAGGGCCTATTCGGTTCCTGCCATTTTAGCCACAGCCACCTGAGACGCAGTGCCGTACCGAATTTTGCAAAGTCAAGGATGCCAAGGCCGCCGAGGTGCTTTGGTCTGCAAATAAGGTTCCATGCCACCCTGCACTGGCCCCCATTACATACGTTTTCACCATTCCATAACCATGCCCGGCAAAGCTGTACCATGCGCTTCAGTGTCCAAGCAGGCAGCCGATGCACGGTGAGCATGTATAACGCAAGAGGGATGAGGTTAGCTTTGAGAAGCACAAGACGTCCGCTTTTTGCCATTAGCCTTCCTTTCCAAGACGGCATCCTATTTCCGAACTTGTGTAACAGGGGATCAAGATCCACTTTCGTCAAATTCCGCAGGGACAACGGCATCCCCAGGTAAGTGGTTGGGAATTGCTTTGTCGCAATAGCAAGGGGTGCCAGAATACGATCCAAGTTCAGATTTGAGCAGCGGATGGGTAGAGCAGAGATTTTGGCGCTGTTCATGTGCAGACCAGAGGCCGCCACGAAGCAGTTCAGCAGCATTTTGATCATGTGCGCATCATCCTCTCTGGGATTCATGAAAAGAGCCACATCATCCGCATAGAAGGAGCATCTCATAACCTATCTCCGACCAGGAAGGCGCGACAGCACACGAGACTCAGTGGCCTTGGTCATAATCCTCTGAAGTGGATCCATTGCAAGGATGAAGAGGAAGGGGGAGATGGGGTCCCCTTGTCTCAACCCACAACGGTGTTGGACCGCATCCGAAAGCTGGCCATTGATTTGGACACGCGAAGAGGACGTGCGCAGCAGCATGGCAATCCATTCTCTCCACCGACGACCAAAACCCCTAGCCTGCAGCATGTCTAGGATATAGGTCCAAGAAATTGAATCGAAGGCCTTTTTAATGTCCAGCTTAAGAAGGATGGCGGCCTTCTTGGTCTTGTGCAGATATCTCGCTGTGTTTTGGACAAACAGAAAGTTTTCTTGGATGCTATGTTTTTTTATGGAAGCACTCTGACATTGATCAACAAGTCCCTGCAGCTTCGGAGCTAGCCGTCTAGCAAGCAATTTGGTGAAGATCTTCACCAGGCTATGTAGGAGGGAGATTGGTCTGAACTCTTGCAAACTTGAGGCTCCTTGCAACTTTGGGATGAGCACAATGATTGCCTTGTTTACTCGGGACAGCCCCTTACTGTCTAGACGATGTAATTGTTGGATGGCCGCCAACACATCCATCTTAATCGTATCCCAGCATGCTTTAAAAAACCCACCGGAGAACACATCCGGGCCCGGCGCCTTGTCTGAAGGCATGTCATCAATTGCCTGTTTTATCTCCTCAAGAGTGAAAGCCGATTCAAGGTCGTTTAGGTCCACATGATCCAGATCTAGCTCGTCCCAATTGAGCACAGAGGAACAAGGTTTTTCCGTGCCAAAGATGCTGAGGAAGTGTTGGTGTGCCAGTTCCGACATCGCCACAGAGTTAGAAACAGTTCCTGTTGGCCCCTGCAGAGCGTGGATTGTGTTGCGGTTGTGTCGCGCATTGGCTTTGCGCTGGAAAAATTTTGTATTTGCATCGCCTGCTTTTAGCCAAAGCACCCTACTTCTCTGTCGCAGTTTGATCTTAAGGAGCACTGCCAGGCCAAGAGACCTAGACTTGAGTTTGGCATGCAGCTCGTGCTCATCATCAGCAAGTTGTCTAAAGTCCTGGGCCATATCAAACTGAAGAATGAGCTCATTTGTCATATGAAGCTGCTGTTGAATGTCGCCAACAAGGTTTTTGCTCCATGCATGTAGGGCTTTGCTCAAGCGCCAAATCTTGAAGTTAAGAGTTGTCAGAGGGCACCCATTGCCCGCCGGCTCCGCCCATGATTGGTCTACAACCTCCTTGAAGCCGGAGATGAACTGCCAATAGGTCTCGAACCTGAACCGTCTATTTGTCTTGAATATGGCGTCATTAACTAAGAGCAGGGGGCAATGGTCAGAGATTGCTGAGGACTGGGGCAGTAGCTTGGCAGAGGGGAATAAGAGCTCCCAATCTACGTTACAGAACGCCCGATCAAGTCATACAAGCGTGGGCTGCGCTTGCTCATTACTCCAGGTGAATCTCCTACCAATAAGGGGCAATTCATGCAGGCTGGATCTATTAAGAGTGTCCCGGAACTTATTCATCCACCTACGACTAATTCTATTGTTATTCTTGTCTTGCGGGTTAGTGATGAGATTGAAATCTCCAATCAAAACCCAGGGCCCAGCCAAGGAGTTGTGGATGTCTGCTAGTTCATTCAGGAAGGCTTGCTTTCGCGCGGTGTCATGAGGGCCATATACAGTAGTAAGAGTCCAGGGTGTGCCCTCCCCCACGGCTGTGAAGGTCGCCGTGATAGAGAAGCCACGCACAACGATTGAGCTAGCAGCAAAACGGCTGGAGCTCCAAGATAGCATAACACCACCGCGAGTACCCTCCGCAGGTAAACATATGTGTTGGTCAAAAGCAGCACCCACAATTTCTATACGATCTACATCGTTGATGCCAGACAACTTTGTTTCCTGTAGACAAACTATAGGACAAGACAGTTGATGAAAAAACGCGCGAACAGAGGCGCGACGGGCCTTGTCATTTAGACCTCTGACATTCCAACTAACAAGGGATAGGGCTTCAGTCATTTTGGAAACCAACAAGTCCACAAGGTTAACAGGGCGAAGCAGGCCCGACAGATACGATACATGGCTGGCCAAGAGGCCAGCCCAGTAGCCCGACGGCGCTCAATGGAACAGCACACAAAGTACAGAGGATAGCTAAACATGGGAAACTCTAAAGGCTGCGACAGATGAGACATAGCAGAACATGCTCAAGCAGTGACGCTGGAGAGCTCGTCCAGGATCGCCTGTAGCTCGGTGTCCGGCAGCTGCAACTGCGCAGGGGAGGATAGACCCACAATCTCGGCAAGCTTTGCCACATTCTCCGGCGGCATGGGCGCACGGAAAAATTGCAAGTAGGCAAGCAGCGTGTCATCATTGAATTCCTCTGGTTTCTTGATGAAGCCTAGCTTTATGCTGATTGCCACTTGAGAGCACCGTGAGGAAGAGAGGCTCGAATGTAGCCGCTGAAGACGTGAGCTTTGCCTTGAAGCCTTGACAACACCGAGAATCCTATGCTTCAAGGGTTTAGATTTGGGTGTCGCCGCAGGTGGGGCGCCGAGGATGGATGTGGAGAGCAGCGCCGCAATCTTGCTGATGAAAGCGCGTTGCTCGTCAATCTGCAGAGTGGCAACTCTCTCAATGATCGCTGAAACTAGCCCAGGTCCTGTCAGGTTTGCCTCTCTAAGTGCGCGTCTCGCACGAAATTCCGCAATGGATTGCTGTTGACTTCCCACTTGACCTTCAGAAACAACAGCAACAAAATTTGGGCAAGGCGGGCTGAAGCTTGCACCTGGTCCAAAAGCCACTTCGGGGCCGGGTGCCCAGCTAGGTTCATGCATAGGCCAACAAGCGTGGGCTTCCCCCGAGCTAGGTAGCCAACCTGGCCCGAAGGAAGGAGCAGGTATGGCCCAGGACAGCAGCGAGTTCTGCGGTGGCGCGCCCCACTCCGCCCAGGACCAAGAGCCCAGCGATGGGGGGAGGGGGGGGGGCAACTCTGAGTTGTTGTTGTGGCCCTGACTGAAGGGAGTGGCCTCCCGAGAGGTGGCGCGCTCCAAGTTGTTGTTGTGCTGAAAGAAGGATGTCACTCCTGCAGCCGTGATGGAGGTAGCATCGGTAGCAGCCTGTAGCGGTGGCGCAGCAGCCAAAAAGGGCGCCACTCCGGCAGCCTTTGCTGAATCATCCAGCAGGGAGTTGCATGGCCAAGCTGCACTCTGGTTTAAGCAGAACAAGGGTCTCTGCCGGGTAGGGGAGTACAGCTGCATCATGCCAAAGGAGGGGTTGCTGAAGTTGACCATGCCAACACCTCCCCACTCCTGTGGCTCATGCCCAAAGGCGAGCGCTCCAGCAGAAAGACCAGCCGGGGGCAGGTGACTGGGTTGTACCTCCACGAGCAAATCTGTATCCGCCTATCCCACCTCAACTCTTTCAGCAGCCATGCTCATGGCATCGCTAAAATCATCCTCCAACCTCTTAAACTGCTCCCTCTGCATCTCGTTGCTACCATCATCTGGCTTGTCCTGGCTGTCGGTTTGCCTCCCCAACCATGCAGGCTGCTCCATCTGCATCTCTACAGGCTCCACCTCCGGTTGTACCATCTGCGTCTATTCCGGCTGTACCACCTACACCTCCTCTAGAGCAGGAGTGACAAGGATCATGACAGCCGGTCGGCTATCCTGACCCACGTGCAGGACCGCCGGGGTGGCAGAGCCAACCGGTGCCTCGCCGGCGGTGGTGCTTGCATGCCGCCGGTGGCGCCGAGGCTCCGGCTCCCTGCTGGCAGTGTCCCGACACAAGGCTTGCTCGCGCATGTTCTGGAAGAAGCACCTGCGCACCCCTCCCCGCGTACCACGGTGGCGGCTGCTGCCTCCTCCACCCCCCTCTTCGTCATCGCTCCGGCGCCCAGCAAGATTGTTGGCGCAAGAGCTCACTGACCTGGCTCTGTCCTCTCCATCCTTGGTGCCAAACCGCCACTTGCCCTTGAAGCGGTACGTGCGCAGCCACTGCGCGTGCTCACCGCGCCCTGGAGATATCGGCGTGTAGTCTTTGACGACATCTAAGTGGATCAGCACCGGGAACACCGGCCCTTCTTTGCCCTCCTCCGCGGGCGTGCCTTCGGGCAGAAACTCCCTGGGGCGAACGACGTCGGGCCGCTGAAGCACGGTGAAGTCCGATGCGCGGGGAATCTTGTCCGGGTGCCATGTCCAGAGCCAGGCGAACAACGCTGAGCAGTTGGCCTTGGTGGTTGATTGGCGCTCGATCAGGTCCAGGTCACAGTCCTTTCCGAGGACCTCCTTGACACTCTCCCAGTCCCAGGAGTTCAACGGCAGCCTCTCGATGGCCACCCGGCAGTAGTAGCGCCAGATGCGGCTGGTACCAGGCGGATGAAGCCACGGCCGAAACTTGAATTGCACTCCGGCCACCTCAATGCCCCACTGCTCCAGGGCCATGTCTCTCTGGGCAGGTTGAAACGTGGTGAGGAGGAAGTCTTTAGGGAAGAACGGCGTGACGGCGATGTCGCTCGATGGGAAGCGGAAGTCCCGTTCCACCGCACGCGCCACCATGTCGGTAGTGATGCCAGAGCAGTGCCCGACCGCCATCAGGACGAGCGCGGATGAACGCAGGCGGTGGGCCTCCGCCTCCATGGCCGGAGAGCTGACCACCTTGCAGCTGGAGGTGGCCGGTCTCCGTGACGCCTCGCCCGGAATGTAGGCCATGGTCGCCGTAGGTGGCGCCGCACGGTGCACCACGGTGGTCGGCGGAGCAGGCACCAGAGGCGCGCGCACCACGGCAGCGGACGAACCGGTGGGAGGGGGAGCAGCGCACGGGGCAGCCAAGCTCGAGGGAGGGTGCAGTGCAGCAGATTGTTGGGGAACTGGTGTGCCCTTGCTCTTGAGGCGCTCAGGACAGCCGCGCTCGAGGTGGCCCGGCCGCTTGCAGGAGTAATAGGTTATGGGATCTCGACATTCAAAAAACTTGTGTCTTGAGCCCAGGCAACGGTAGCACGCATTGCCAAAGCGCCTCTTGAATGCATCCGCAGCCGCAGACGACGCAGAGCGATCATGGCGCGGATCTTTTGGATATCGGGCGGCCTCGCGAGCCTGCCGCTGCGCCAGCTTCTGGGCACGCCGAGAGGCGACTGTAGTCCACCCCGCAGCATCCCCACCTCCAATAGATGCCACTGCAGGGGGTGGAGGCGAGGAGCAAATCGCTGGAGCAGCCGAAGAGATCGCAGACGCAGCGCCCGCCGCAGACACACCAGAGAGGAGCCTTGGGCGGGGTGGCGCCAGACCGAGCGCAGGCGGATCTCCGAGCCCAGGGGCAACCACGATCGACATGAGCCGCGGCCTGGCAGAAGCAGCCACAGCCGATGCCCAAGATGGGGTGGGAGGCCCTGCGGCGGCCGGCTGGGCTGCTGGCAGTGAGCAAGAAAGGGGAAGGGCGGAGTTACTTACCCAGATTTCGGCCGAATCCATCTCACGCAAGGCCACACATGGGAAGATCCGCCCGGTGACCTGGTCAACGAGACGGGAAGCGGAGGCCTCCCCCGCATCCAGCAGGGCGACACAGGGCAGCACGCGGCCGGAGACGCCATCAATGAAGGCCGGAGGGGCTGTGAGAGCCGCGGTGGTTGGGGTCGCTGAGGGAGGTGGGAGCGGCGGCTCCGCCCGAGCGAGGCTCGTGCACATATACTATATGTTTGTTCTAGCTCCGGCTCATGTGCACGTCAGTGTATTTTCTAGTCAATGGAAAGTCAAACTAGCATGCCACCATCTAGTCTACTACCAACGTTTGGTTTGAGGAAAGTACTCAGCGCCTGCACAAAGTAGAGGGAGAAAATCAACCGCCTGGTTTGACCCGCCATGATTGTCAGCTACGAGACTAGCCTTCTCGGCCTCTCCCCCGTCGGCTGAGCCGCTACTCGGCCTATCCTGCATTCGCTGGGCCGCTGGTGTCGTAACCCGCCGCCGCCGCCCTATGTGATCTGTAAAAGCTAGTAGGTTCTATTGACCAAGGCAGATGTGTTAAAGCTAAATCCATGTTGACCAGTGCAATCCACAGATTGTCGTACTGTATTACTACGAGAAGTAATCTGCTATTATACGTCTGACTTCAAGGGCTCAAGACCCGAAGCTGCCTAGGAGCTAAACCAGCAATCACGTGAAGGCCATCTTGATAATAGTATTACTAAAAGTGATTACACATAAAGAAAAACAGAGCCGGCGATGACCCGGACTCGAGGCGCCCAACTCTGCTGCTGCTCTGAATCATCTGTTCAAAAAGAAGAAAGGGATGACAGGCTACCGGACAAAATTATCAGGGCATGTGTTTGACGAAAGTGTTGTTGTACGCAGGTAAATTATTCATTACAAATGAGGCGTTATACTGTGGCTATGAAGCAAGCGCTGGCAGCGTTATGGAGCGACGTTTTCGTCCGTGCCACACTACGCGGTGAACGGACGTGCGTAAGATGCCGCCCTATGGCTCGGTCTACATCAACTCGCTCGTCCATGCGGCGTACTGTGCCTGCGATTACTTGCCTTGCCGCACCGGCTTACGACACCATTGCTGGCTCTCCTATCCACGCCGGTTTGTGAAGCCACGGCTGAATTACCTGTCGGCTCCCGCGGCAGATTCACGCGCATCCGTGCTGCGTTTGAGCCTGCGGAGGCCATCTTGAGCCGCCGGGGCCATTCTAAGCCGCTGTTGAGCGCGGGCCGCTGATACGTCTCCGTCGTATCTATAATTTTTGATTGTTCCATGCCAATATTCTTCAACTTTCATATACTTTTGGCAACTTTTTATACTATTTTTGGGACTAACATATTGATCCAGTGCCCAGTGCCAGTTCCTGTTTGTTGCATGTTTTATGTCTCGCAGAAAACCAATATCAAACGGAGTCAAAACGGGATAAAAACGGACGAAGAATTATTTTGGAATATTTGGGATTTTCCGGAGGAGGAATCAACGCGAAACGGTGTCCGAGGTGGCCATGAGACAGGGGGGCGCGCCCACACCGCCTGGGCGCGCCTGGCACTCTCGTGGGCCACCCATAAGGCGGTTGATGCCCTTCTTTTGCCGCAAGAAAGCTAATTTTATGAGAAAAATCTGGGCAAAGGATTCACCCCAATCGGAGTTACGGATCTCTATATATTAAAGAAACGGTGAAGGGGTAGAATCTGAGAACGCAGAAGAACGCAGAAACAGAGAGAGACAGAGAGACAGATCCAGTCTCGAAGGGGCTCTCGCCCCTCCCACGCCATGGGAGCCAAGGACCAGAGGGGAAACCCTTATCCCATCTAGGAAGGAGGTCAAGGAAGAAGAAGGGGGGGGGGCTCTCTCCCCTTGCTTCCGGTGGCGCCGGAACGCTGCCGGAGGCCATCATCATCACCGCGATCTTCACCAACACCTTCGCCATCTTCACCAACATCTCCATCACCTTCCCCAATCTATATTCAGCGATCCACTGTCCCGCAACCCGCTGTACCCTCTACTTGAACATGGTGCTTTATGCTTCATAAAAATAATGTGCCAAGGTTTGCCTTTAGGATGTTTACAATGCTTGTTGGTTTGTACGGTGCAGGACAGAAACTTTGGCTGTAGTGCGCGATTTTACATTTTTAACTGGAATGTCAAATGGTTCTAACTCTTTTTTCACTGTCTTGATATACAACTTGTTTATTTTTACTAATTTTGGTAGAATGTTTGGGTACCAGAAGTATGGTGAATGTTCAGATTGCTACAGACTGTTCTGTTGTTGACAGATTCTGTTTTTGATGCATAGTTTGCTTGTTTTGATGAGTCTATCAATTTATATTAGTGAATTAAGCCATGGAAAAGTTATATTACAGTAGACACAATACAAAAACAAAATATGAATTGGTTTGCAACAGTACTTAGAGTGGTGATTTTCTTTATTATACTAACAGATCTTACCGAGTTTTCTGTTGAAGTTTTGTGTGAATGAAGTGTCTAATCGAGGAGGTGACGATATGAGGAAAAGGAAGAGAGGCAAGAGCTCAAGATTGGGGATGCCCGAGGCACCCCAAGTAAATATTCAAGGAGACTCAAGCGTCTAAGCTTGGGGATGCCCCGGAAGGCATCCCCTCTGTCTTTAACAAGTATCGGTATGTTTTCAGATTCGTTTCATTCATGCATTATGTGCAAGTCTTGGACCGTCTTTTGCATTTAGTTTTCACTTTTCTTTTATGCACCATGCTGGTATGAGATACTCCTTGGTTGATTTATGGAATGCTCATTGCACTTCACTTAAATCTTTTGAGTATGGCTTTATAGAATGCTTCATGTGTTTCACTTATATCATTTGAAGTTTGGATTGCCTGTTTCTCTTCACATAGAAAACCACCATTTGTAGAATGCTCTTTTGCTTCACTTATATTTGTTAGAGAGTGGGCATATCTTTTGTAGAAAGAATTAAACTCTCTTGCTTCACTTATATCAATTTAGAGAGATGACAGGAATTGGTTATTCACATGGTTAGTCATAAAATCCCACATAAACTTGTAGCTCGCTGAATATGATATGTTTGATTCCTTGCAATAGTTTTGCGATATAAAGATGGTGATATTAGAGTCATGCTAGTGGGTGGTTGTGGATTGTAGAGACACTTGTGTTGAGGTCTGCAAGTCCCGTAGCATGCATGTATGGTAACCGTTGTGTGACAAATTTGAAGCATGGGGTGTTTCTTTGATTGTCTTCCTTATGAGTGGCGGTCGGGGACGAGCGATGGTCTTTTCCTACCAATCTATCCCCCTAGGGGCATGCGTAGTAGTAGTTTGCTTCGAGGGCTAATAAACTTTTGCAATAAGTATATGAGTTCTTTATGACTAATGTGAGTCCATGGATTATACGCACTTTTACTTTTCCATCATTGCTAGCCTCTTCGGTACCGTGCATTGCCCTTTCTCACCTCGAGAGTCGGTGCAAACTTCGCCGGTGCATCCAAACCCCGTGATATGATATGATCTATCACACATAAGCCTCATTATATCTTCCTCAAAACAGCCACCATACCTACCTATTATGGCATTTCCATAGCCATTCCGAGATATATTGCCATGCAACTTCCATCATCATCATATACATGACTTGAGCATTCATTGTCATATTGCCTCGCATGATCATAAGATAGCTAGCATGATGTTTTCATGGCTTGTCCATTTTTTTGATGTCATTGCTACGCTAGATCATTGCACATCCCAGTACACCGCCGGAGGCATTCATATAGAGTCATATCTTTGTTCTAGTATCGAGTTGTAATATTGAGTTGTAAGTAAATAAAAGTGTGATGATCATCATTATAGAGCATTGCCCCATGAAAAAAGGGAAAAAAGAAAAAAAGGAAAGGCCAAAGAAGCCTAAATAAGAAAGGGGGCCAAAGAAGCCCACCCAAAAATAAAAAAAGGAAAAAAAAGAAAAAGAAAAGAGGCAATGTTACTATCCTTTTTCCACACTTGTGATTCCAAGTAGCACCATGTTCTTCATATAGAGAGTCTCTTATGTTGCCACTTTCATATACTAGTGGGAATTTTTCATTATAGAACTTGGCTTGTATATTCCAACGATGGGCTTCCTCAAATGCCCTAGGTCTTCATGAGCAAGCAAGTTGGATGCACACCCACTTAGTTTTCAGCTTGAGCTTTCATACACTTATAGCTCTAGTGCATTCGTTGCATGGCAATCCCTACTCCTCGCATTGACATCAATTGATGGGCATCTCCATAGCCCGTTGATTAGCCGCATCGATGTTAGACTTTCTCCTTTTTTGTCTTCTCCACATAACCTCCATCATTATATTCTATTCCACCTATAGTGCTATATCCATGGCTTGCACTCATGTATTGCATGAGGGTTGAAAAAGTTGAAGCGCATTAAAAAGTATGAACCAATTGCTCGGCTTGTCATCGGGGTTGTGCATGATGGGAGCATTTTGTGTGACAAAAATGAAGCATGGCCAAACTGTATGATTTTGTAGGGAGAAGCTTGCCTTGGCCTTGTTGTTTTGAAAAGACATGATTTCTTTATTAGTACGCTTGAAGTATTATTGTTTTTATGTCGAATGATAGAGTATTGCTTTGAATCACTCGTGTCTTAATATTCATGCCATGATTAGATATATGATCAAGATTATGCTAGGTAGCATTCCACATCAAAAATTATCTTTTTATCATTTCCCTACTCGAGGACGAGCAGGAATTAAGCTTGGGGATGCTGATACGTATCCGTCATATCTATAGTTTTTGATTGTTCCATGCCAATATTCTTGAACTTTCATATACTTTTGGCAACTTTTTATACTATTTTTGGGACTAACATATTGATCTAGTGCCCAGTGCCAGTTCCTGTTTGTTGCATGTTTTATGTTTCACAGAAAACCAATATCAAACAGAGTCCAAACGGGATAAAAACGGAGGGAGAATTATTTTGGAATATTTGGGATTTTCCGGAGGAAGAATCAACGTGAAACGGTGTCCGAGGTGGCCACGAGACAGGGGGCGTGCCCACACCCCCTGGGCGCGCCTGGCACTCTCGTGGGTAGGGTTGGAATTCAAGTCGAGTCGAGCCAGCTCGGCTTGACTTCCTAGAGCTCGTTTTATTAACGAGCTAGCTCGACTCGACTCGTTATTATAACGAGCTCAAACCAAAGATTGGCTCGACTCGTATAACTCGCGAGCTAGCTCGTTTAGCTTGTTAAGCTCGTTAAAGATATGAACATAAAACCCTTAAATATTATAAAAATAATTATGTATATATTAAACATATATATCACTAACAATAGTAATTTCCTTGTGTTGTGTGCCTAGGACATAGGGTGTTGAGTGGCTAATCTTTTTCTGTATTGGAAGTGGCTGATCTTTTGTACCGAGCCTAACAAGTTACACGAGTACTCGTGAGATTGGCTCGTTTAACTTGGTCTATAAACGATCTTAAACTAAAGCTTGGCTCAACTCGTTATTCTACGAGTTCGAGTCGATTCGAGCGGAGTCACGAGCTACTCGTTTAGCTCACGAGCTTCGAGCTTTTTTTCCAGCCCGACTCATGGGCCACCCGTAAGGTAGTTGATGCCCTTCTTTTGCCGCAAGAAAGCTAATTTTATGAGAAAAACCTGGGCGAAAGATTCATCCCAATCGGAGTTACGAATCTCTGGATATTAAAGAAACGGTGAAGGGGTAGAATCTGAGAACACAGAAGAACGCAGAAACAGAGAGAGACAGAGAGACAGATACAATCTCGGAGGGGTTCTCGCCCCTCCCACGCCATGGGAGCCAAGGACCAGAGGGGAAACCCTTCTCCCATCTAGGGAGGAGGTCAAGGAAGAAGAATAATAAGGGGGCTCTCTCCCCCTTGCTTCCGGTGGCGCCGGAACGCTGCCGGACGCCATCATCATCACCGCGATCTTCACCAACACCTCCGCCATCTTCACCAACATCTCCATCACCTTCCCCCATCTATATTCAGCAGTCCACTCTCCCGCAACCCGCTGTACCCTCTACTTGAACATGGTGCTTTATGCTTCATATTATTATCCAATGATGTGTTGCCATCCTATGATGTCTGAGTAGATTTTCGTTGTCCTATCGGTGATTGATGAATTGCTATGATTGGTTTTAGTTGCATGTTTTATTATTGGTGCTGTCCTATGGTGCCCACCGTGTCGCGCAAGCGTGAGGGATCCCTGCCGTAGGGTTTGCAATATGCTTATGATTTGCTTATGGTGGGTGGCGTGAGTGAATAGAAGCACAGACCCGAGTAAGTAGGTTGCTTGCGTATGGGATAAAGGGGACTTGATACTTTAATACTATGGTTGGGTTTTACCTTAATGATTTTTAGTAGTTGCGGATGCTTGCTAGAGTTCCAATCATAAGTGCATATGATCCAAGTAGAGAAAGTATGTTAGCTTAACGCTCTCCCTCAAATAGAATTGCAATAGTGATTATCGGTCTAGTAACGTAGTCAATTGCCTAGGGACAATTTCACAACTCCTACCACCACTTTTCCACACTCGTTATATTTACTTTGTTGCTTATTTATCTAAACAGCCCCTAGTTTGTATTTACGTGTTCTTTATTATCTTGCAAACCTATCCAACAACACCTACAAAGTACTTCTAGTTTCATACTTGTTCTAGGTAAAGCGAATGTCAAGCGTGCGTAGAGTTGTATCAGTGGCCGATAGGACTTGAGAGAGTATTTGTTCTACTTTTAGCTCCTCGTTGGGTTCGACACTCTTACTTATCGAAAGAGGCTACAACTATCCTGTATACTTGGGGGTCATCAGCCGCCAGCGCCGCATTGAGCCGCCTTTGCTGTATTGATCCGCTGGGGCCGTGTTGAGCCGCCGCTCGGTGGAGTTTTCTGCTACAATCAGGTTATATCTATCTAAAGTTTATTTTATTAGCGCATATATTGTTTTTCCAAGAACAATTATTCTGGTCCGCAATATATTTTGTGCAGGACAATGATCCATTATCAAGGTGGTACCATGTTGTGCCTATGAAGTGCGCGTTAGCATCATCATGGACTCGCGTCCGCGCCCGTTTGCTATTGAACGAGTGTGCGCAAGCCGCCGCCCATGCAGCTCGATCTACATCAACTCGCTTGAACTACGCCCACGATTGAATCGGCGTCCGCACAGCTTGCCGCTCCTGCGATTGGATCGCCCGTCTGCACCGGCTTACAACACCACGGCCGGCTCATCTGTCTGCTCCCGCGGTCGACTCGTCCATGGTTGATTTCAGCTTCACCGTGGTGATCATCAACTCCGCGGTGGATAATTTCTGGCCTGACATATCAGGTGAAATCAATCCAGTATATTTTTATATATTATATATTGTTTTCTTTTAAAAGAGCAATTACTCTGGCTTGTGATGTTTTTGATGCAGGACAATTCTTCACTACATCAACACAACGTGTTTGACTCGCCCGTCCGTGCGGCTTATCATGCCTGTGATTGACTCGCCCGTCCACGCCGGCTTACAACGCTACAACCGACTCGTCTATCTGTACCGCCTCTGATGCTACGGTCGCTGTCGGTGTCAAAACTGGCGGATCTCGGGTAGGGGGTCCCGAACTGTGCGTCTAGGCGGATGGTAACAGGACACAAGGGGCACGATGTTTTACCTAGGTTCGGGCCCTCTTGATGGAGGTAAAACCCTACGTCCTGCTTGATTAATATTGATGATGTGTGTTACAAGAGTGGATCTACCACGAGATCAAGGAGGCTAAACCCTAGAAGCTAGCCTATGGTATGATTGTTGTTCGTCCTATGGACTAAAGCCATCCGGTTTATATAGACACCGGAGAGGGCTAGGGTTACACAGAGTCAGTTACAATGGTAGGAAATCTACATATCCGTATCGCCAAGCTTGCCTTCCACGCCAAGGAAAGTACCATCCGGACACGGGACGAAGTCTTCAATCTTGTATCTTCATAGTCTTGGAGTCCGGCCGATCATGATAGTTTGGCTATCCGGACACCCCCTAGTCCGGGACTCCCTCAGTAGCCCCTGAACCAGGCTTCAATGACGACGAGTCCGGCGTGCATGTTGTCGTCGGCATTGCAAGGCGGGTTCTTCCTTCGAATAATTTATAGAAGATTGTGAACACCAGGATAGTGTCCGGCTCTGCAAAAATAAATTCCACGTACCACCGTAGAGAGAATAACATTACACAAGTTCAATCTGCTGACGTATTTTGTGGCGTGACGTCATACCACTACCAAGCCTTTACCCAAATTGTTTTTATTGTTCCACCTCCGCGCGTTTAGCGAAGCGGTTTCCTTGGCACGTCTTGTCGAAGCAGAGATCGTGTTCCCCTTATTCCGGGATTCCCATCAATACGGACGTGGGTAACCCAACCACGCCATTGATTGTGACGCTTGGGAGATAAGCGAGTTTTACCAGGCCGGTGGGGACACATGTTTTTGTCCGCCCATATAAGGGGATAAAGATCCAACCCTTTTACCTGCGCCTTCTTCCTCCTTGGCTTATCCATCTCCGCGAACTCGGGATCCAGCGCCCAAGTCCGCACTTCTCACCTCAACCTTCTCCAACTATGTCCGGAGCGGGAGGCAAGTGGATGGCCTCCGCCGTCACGGAGGGGCGGATCCAGAAGCTGCGCGACGCCGGATATTTGTCCAGCGACATCGCGCATCGGCTCCCCGACGAGGGAGAGCTCATCCCCACCCCCAGGCCCCATGAGAGGGTAGTATTTCTTCCCCATTTCCTCCGCGGACTGGGCTTCCCACTTCATCCCTTTGTCCGGGGGCTCATGTTCTACTACGGCCTAGATTTCCATGATCTGGCCCCGAATTTCATCCTCAACATCTTGGCGTTTATCGTCGTGTGTGAGGCCTTCCTCTGCATCCAGCCCCACTTCGGCTTGTGGCTCAAGACCTTCAGTGTCAAGCCAAAGGTTGTGAAGGGCAGCCAAGCGGAGTGCGGAGGCGCCATGGTGGGCAGGATGTCCCATGTTACGTGGCTGGAGGGCACTTTCGTGGAAACCATTAAGGGGTGGCAATCGGGGTGGTTCTACATCACCGAGCCGCGTGACCCTGATTGGGCAGCGGCCCCTGAATTCAGATCCGGCATCCCTACACGGCTCACCTCCTGGAAAGAGAGTGGCCGGATCTGGGGGGATTCGGAGGAGCTGACCGGACTCCAAGCCTGTATCCAGAAGCTGGTGGATAAGAAGCTCAAGCTTGTCAACGTAGTCCAGGTCATGCTCATCCGCCAGATTCTCCCGTGCCAACGACGGGGCTTCAACATGTGGGAGTTCGATCCGGCGCAGCACCAGACTCTGAGCGGGCTCTTCGACACTACGTACGAAGATGTCTGGAAGGTGCTGTTCAAAGGCGCCGAGGCTCCCGCATCCGCTACCGAAGATCGCGGATTCCGCTCGCAGCGTCCAGCTGACGAGGTAAGTGATTTCGCCACTTGTTTTCCATAGTTTGACTCTATGCGGGATCTAAACTCCCTTTACCTTTGACAGGACTGGCTGGCGAAGGCCGAACGGACTATCTGTCCGGCCCCATTGCCAGAGGACCCAGCGGACGCCCGCCTAACGGGGCTGCTGGCTCCGACACCCCACGTGGTGCCGGAGAAGAAGGCCAAGAAGAAGGCCACGGGGACTCGGAAGAGTTCCCGTTTTCAGGTGCTATCGGATGATGAATCTGAGGCCGACTCCTCCCACCAAGGCGAGGAGGAGAAGAAGAAAGCCTCTCCCCCAGCGGGGGGAGGGAAGAAAAGGAAGGCCTCCCCAACAAAGGAGGGCGAAGGGTCCAAGAAGGGAAATACTCTTCCCCCGGACTGCTCCGCCAACGCCAGTGACAACGACAAGGACTGGCCTCCAAGGGCCAAGCCCCTGGCGAGATCGTAAGTATCCGGACTCCCGAATAACTTTGAGGTTTTATTTTTCGCCACACAATGTCTTTCTAATGCCGCATACAACCCTGCAGTCCGCCTAAGGATGATCTTCCTGCTTCATCGAGCGGGTCCTTAGGTGCGTCGGATATGGATTCTCTTCTGACTGCCTCCACCCCCCGTGACGCGGACAATGCCGAGGTGGGATCCCAGGAAGGGACCCACCAGGAGGAGAGGGCCCCGGAGGTGTCGCAGGACAACCTCCCGGACTTTGCACCGGACTCGGCCCCGGAACCCACAGTGGCTCCGGAGTCCGGCGGGCGACCCCTTCGTAAGAAGGGCAAGACCGTGACGCCGGCAGCCTCCGTCCAACCAGAGGCGCCGTATAGCTTGATGGAGGCGCTCAATGGCACCTCCATCAAAGAGGAACACCGCACCATTATGAGTGCGGTGATTCAGAAGGTGCAGCTTGCCAAGAGCGGGCTGACCGAAGCCTGCAGCAGCCTTCTAACAGGCTTTGAGGTAAGAATTTCAATATGTATAAAATGGTACCGCATAGACAATAGCCCCTGATGCTCGGTTCGGTGTTCGGAAAGAAAAGCCGGACTGAGGATCTAAAAAGATATACGCAGGAGTCATAAAAAATATGTCAATATGGGATTGCAGGCTGTGCTGCTGACCTCTGCCGCACTGACTGCGGCGGTCAATACTTTGATGGAAAACCTCGAGCGGTCCAAGAACGAGCTCGGCCATGCCAAGAAGCAGCTCGAGGACAAGGAAGGTGAGTAACACCTTATTAAAATTGTACCTTACAGAAAAGGATTTTGGTTGCAAAAAGAATGACAAGGATAACATGGGTATTGCAGGGGCCACTAACGAGGTGGCGACCCTGAAAGAGGCGGTGGCCGTGGCCGAACGCAATGCGGCCGCGGAGCGAACCGAGCGAGAGAAGCAGGAGGCGCGGGTGGCGGAGGTACAGCAAGAGCTCTAGGATCTCGTGAAAAAACATGAGAGCCTGGAGTGTGACTCGAAGACTCGAGAGTCTGAGCTTGCAACGGCTCTTGAGAGTGCCAAAGCCACTAAGGCCGAAGCCTACAAGGCCCTCCAGGAGATTGAGGCGGTGAAGAAAATAGCAGCAGGTAAGGCATTTTTCATGCAAAGTAAGCATGTGAGTGTTAATTGCCTATTGCTTACCCGAATTCGGAGCTCTCCAGGAGCGTTCGCAGATCTTCCTCGCAGCGTGTCCGATGCTGCCGCATTCTACCGGGCCGAGGAGGGGAGCTCGACGGAGAAGGTCTTCTGGTCTCAGTATGCTGAGGCCGGACATCCGGTGCCCCTTAGCGACCAGCTGAAGCAGCTGGTCGAGCTCCACAAGGCGGCCGAACAGGCCATGAAGGGCCTCATAGTTCGGCTGTGGCCTAAGGAGGCCATGGCTGGGAGCTATTTCGGCCTGGTGCGGCGGCTGGTGGATGCGTGCCCGTGGGTTGAAGTCATCAAGCACTCCGCCTGTATTGAGGGTGCCCGTCGGGCCCTTGCCCGCGCAAAGGTGCACTGGGGCAAGATGGATGCCCAGAAGCTTGTGACGGACCCGCCACCAGAGGGCAAGGAGCATCGCACGCCCGAGATGTATTATAAGAGTGTGCTGAAGGGCGCCCGCACTATTGCGGGGGAGTGCTCCAAAGATGTAATTTTTGAGTAGACTCGCATTTTGTTATCCTGTGCGCTGAAAACTTAGTTCATATGCGCTAAGCAACGCTTGTTAATTTAAAATATTACCTTCTGTGCGACTGTTTATCAAATATGAGAGATGGCAAGTCGTTGGCTTCAGCCCCCATGCCACGAGTGCTGGGGTGTTCGGGATAAACTTGAGCACTCTTGTTCCCATTTTTGGGTCCATCTAGGGAGGCGCTCAACACAGCGAACAAGGCAACCGGACTTATAATGCTTGAACACTCTCACTTAGCCATAGAATTCTATAATTTTAAATTTCGGCGAAGCCCCTAGTCTTCAGAAGGCCGAATTTGGGGCGCTATCCACGCCTGGGCCGGACAAGATCCGGCTCCTCGCTCTAAGCGGCATAAGTCTTTAAGGACTCGCAAAAACCTCTCGAATAGCGACTGGCTCTCGCCTCATCATGACTGTCAGTTTTAGCTTTCTCCACTGAGGCGTTAACCCAGCATAACTGGGGCGCAAACGCAGTGGTTCTCCCAGTGCTACCTTTGCCGATACAACGGAACGTAAGGTACCAAAACATGGGAGCCGGGCAAACCCAACTATTGACCCAAGACATGATTCAGAGCCGATGCATATAATGCTATAAGTTCGGGGTGCCGCACTTGTGAAAGTGTTCGGACATATCACACCATGATGCGGGAAACATAAGCCTCTGGTGTGTTTTAACCATACCAAAGTGTACGGATGCGACATGTCGTAAATGAACATATGTATGAAAAAGAAATGCAATTATAAGCAAAAAGGTGCTGCATTGTTTTATTCAATAAGTGCTGCTATGAATGCAGAACGATACAAATAGTGCAATAAGCAAGGGATGGGACTGTTAAACATGCCCCCCTCCAGGGGTAGGCTGCGGATTGGTGTATAAAAATGCTCGTAATGGAGACCACCTGTATATTCGCTGTAGCCTTTATCCTTCCCTGGCTATTGCATCGTGAGTTCGATAGGTCTGCTGCCGGACAGGGCCTCTGACGAACGGAGTCCTGTGGGTAAAAAAGAAGGTAAAAAAAAGGAACGACACACTTGAGAGCCCCTGGTGTGGTTGAGCCACAGTCTGGGCTTATCGTGGTCGTGCCCCCCTCCCCATGCCCATGGTATCTTCAGAGCGTAATGGTGTACGCGAAGGACCTGTTTTCACATTTTGCAGGGATTGGGGTTGGGGCCGCAATACTACGCATGCTCGGAACGTGCCAGGTGGTCTTGTTGTAGGTTACTCCGGGCGCGCTTGGCTATGTCCGGCCGCTTAACGGCTGGACTCGAGAATTGCCTTAAGAGGCTGCATTGTACTTCTGCCGCGAGAGCCGCTGTATGTTCCTCCATTCGGAGAGAATGTTCAGTGTTTCCGTTGACCGTGATGACTCTTCGAGGGCCTAGCATCTTGAGCTTGAGGTATGCATGGTGCGGCACCGCGTTGAACTTTGCAAATGCGGTTCGTCCGAGCAAGGCATGATAGCCGCTGCGGAACGGGACTATGTCGAAGATTAACTCCTCGCTTCGGAATTTAATCGGGGATCCGAAGACCACTTCCAGTGTAACTGAGCCTGTACAATTGGCTTCTACACTTGGTATGACGCCTTTAAAGGTTGTCTTGTTAGGTTTAATCCTTGAGGGGTCTATGCCCATTTTGGGCACTGTATCCTGATAGAGCAGGTTCAGGCTGCTGCCGCCGTCCATCAGGACTCTGGTGAGGTGAAATCCATCGACGATTGGGTCTAAGACCAATGCGGCGAATCCGCTGTGGCGGATGCTGGTGGGGTGGTCCCTTCGGTCAAAAGTGATCGGACAGGAGGACCATGGATTGAACTTCGGGGCGACTGGCTCAATCGCGTATACATCCCTGAGTGCACGCTTCCGCTCCCTTTTGGGTATGTGCGTTGCGTATATCATGTTCACCGTCCGCACCTGTGGGGGGAAACCCTTCTGTCCTCTATTGTTCGGCGATCGGGTCTCTTCCTCGTCATCGCTATGCAGCCCCTTGTCATTTTTTTCGGCGATTAACTTGCCTGCCTACTTGAATACCCA
Organism: Triticum aestivum; assembly: GCF_018294505.1. Classification (NCBI taxonomy): domain Eukaryota; kingdom Viridiplantae; phylum Streptophyta; class Magnoliopsida; order Poales; family Poaceae; genus Triticum; species Triticum aestivum. The sequence continues at coordinate 513,342,851 of NC_057804.1, forward strand.
ACAGTCCCTGTTGGTGTGGTTGGCTGGTTTTTCGGGGGTGCCGTGTATCTGGCACGAGCGGTCAGGTATTCGGTCCAAATTGGATGGACCCGGAGTAGTTCTTTTGAATGGCTTTTTCCACTGACCGGGTTTAGAGCCTCTGAATCCGGCATTGACTGCCGTATCCTCACAGTTGTCGCCGTTGATGCGGCACTTGTTTTTGTTACGACGCGACCTACCATTTCGGTCCTTGAAATTCGGACTGCCAGAAATTTTGCGGAGGTTGTTGCTGCGTGCTAGCCAGCTGTCCTCACACGCGCAGAAGCGGGTCATGAGTGATGTGAGGGCTGCCATGGATTTCGGCTTTTCCTGTCCCAGGTGCCGGGCAAGCCACTCGTCGCGGATGTTATGCTTGAAGGCCGCGAGGGCCTCCGCATCCGGACAGTCAACAATTTGGTTTTTCTTGGTTAAGAACCGTGTCTAGAATTGTCTGGCCTACTCGTCTGGCTGCTGAATTATGTGGCTTAGGTCATCAGCGTCTGGTGGTCACACATACGTGCCTTGGAAGTTATCGAGGAATGCGGCTTCCAGGTCTTCCCAACTCCTAATTGACTCTGCTGGCAAGCTGTTAAGCCAATGCTGGGCTGGTCCTTTAAGCTTGAGGGGGAGATATTTGATGGCGTGAATATCGTCACCGCGGGCCATGTGGATGTGAAGAAGATAGTCTTCGATCCAAACCGCGGGGTCTGTTGTGCCATCGTAAGATTCGATATTCACGGGTTTAAACCCTTCGGGGATTTGATGATCCATTACTTCATCTGTGAAGCATAGTGGGTGTGCGGCGCCTCTGTACTGGGCGATATCACGACGGAGCTCAAAAGAGCTTTGTCTGTTTTGTTCAGCCCGGCCGGACTTACTGTGTCTGGCGCGACGTTTGTCGTCACGTACTGTGGGGCGCCCATGCGATCCATAGATCGATCTTGATTGTCTTGCCTTATCCTCCAATATATCTCGCAAGTCCGGAGCGTTCCCCTGTGGCCTTGTGCTTTTCGAGCGATGCCGGGGTAGGGGTCTAGTGAAGGGCCTAGAGGCCTCTCTGTCGCGACCACGGGGTGGTCGGTCAGCCGTATTGTCTCCTGGTGATGCGGGTTCATATGCTTCCTCCTCTAATCGGGGGAGCAGCTTGCGTTTAGGGTAGCTTTTGGAGGGGCATCCGAGCTCATGCTCTTCGGCCGCTAGGACTTCAGTCCATCTGTCGGCTAGCAGATCTTGATCAGCTCTAAGCTGTTGCTGCTTTTTCTTGAGGCTGTTCGCTGTGGCCATAAGCCTGCGTTTAAAACGCTCTTGTTCGACGGGATCCTCAGGCACGACGAATTCATCGTCGTCGTCGAGGCTTGCCTCATCTCCGGAGGGAGGCATATAATCCTCTACCTCTTCTTCTGCCGCTCTCTCATGAGGGCTGGCGTCTCCGTCCTCCTGCGCTGCATCTTGCTGGAGTGGGTTGTCTTCGGCACTGTCCGGTGTATTATTATCTCCTGTGCCGGAGTCTTCATTCTTGCTGTGGCGGGATTTAGAGCGGCGCCGCTGACGCTGGCGCTTGGGCTGCTTCTTGGAGGGGTCATCCTCCTCTGTTCCTTCGCCATTCCCATCTTTTGGGATATCCACCATGTATATGTCATATGATGAGGTGGCTTTCCAGTGCCCGGTTGGCGCTGGTTCTTGGTCGTCTCCGGCATCGTCGTCCATACCATCGATGTCTTCGGAGTCGTAGTCTAGCATGTCGGTTAGATCGTCGACAGCGGCTACCAAGTGGGTGGTGGGTGGGATTTGAATTTCTTCGTCGTCCGCATCCCAACCGTCCTGATCGTAGTCCGGCCAGGGCTCTCCTGATAACGAGAGATCTTTTAGCAAACTCAAGATGTCGCCGAAAGGTGAGTGTTGAAAGATGTCCGCTACGGTGAACTCCATGATCGGCGCCCAATCGGATTCGATCGGAGGGGGTGCGGGAGGTTCGGAGTCCGGCGAGGAGTCCGGCACCTCGGAGTCATGAGCTTTATGAGGGACAAGGTCAGTGTTCGGCTCTATCGCCGTAGAGGTTGCAGCCCCCGAGGCGGTGTCTAGCCATCCGTCCTCGACCTGCGTAGCTGGCTCCAAATTGAAGATCGGAGCGGGTTTGAGTGCGGCCTCCAGGGTACTGTCCGGCTGCAAAGCTAAATCATGCTCGCCATGACAGTGTGGCACGCTCGGCTGTGGCCGAATCCATCAAGGATCAAGTCCCCGTGGATGTCAGCCGTGAAGTTCGAACTTCCGAATCTGACCTGACGGCCAGGTAGCGTAGCTTTCGATCTGCTCCAGATGGCCAACCGAATTGGCCCGCAGTGCGAAGCCGCCAAATACGAAGATCTGTCCGAGGAGAAAGGTCTCACCCTGGACTGCGTCGTTGATGATGGTCGAAGAATGCATCGAGCCTATCGGTGACGACACAGAGGAACTCTCAATGAAAGCACCAATGTCGGTGTCAAAACCGGCGGATCTCGGGTAAGAGGGCCCGAACCTGGGTAAAACATCGTGCCCCTTGTCTCCTGTTACCATCCGCCTAGACGCACAGTTCGGGACCCCCTACCCGAGATCCGCCGGTTTTGACACCGACAGTCGCCTTTACCATTCATCTCTCGCAGCTTGGTCTACATCAACACACCGGGTCGCGCATGTCTACATGAGCTGTTTATTGAGTATGAGCAAGTCACTGCTTGGGAAGCCCGGTTTTCTTCCAACAAATTGGAGGAAAAAATATCATGTATTATCAGCCGCTGTCTACGCTGGATGGCTCAATGGGCATGCGCACAAGTCGCCGCCACTATAGTTTGGTTAAACTTCAAACAACCAGTTGGAAGGAACCATTGACCGAGTTGCTGACACGGCTCATACGGATTCATTTATAACCCACCGCAGTCACCTCAACCTTCTCTGGATTCGCATCGGGCTATCAACACCAATGATATACACTTTATGCTATGGTCAAAATATGAAGAGTCTCAAGCCAACTCTTTGAGTCGTCTTAAGACTCGGGGGGCTATGATGACATGACTCAGCAAATATTGCCAGTTTCAGCAAAAATCAAGAACCACAGGTCATTGGAGGGAAAATAACCCGGTCCCGGAGGCTACTGCTGCATTGATTTAAAGGCCATCAGAAACTTTCCGGCTTAAAAAGGTGCCTGGTAAACAAAAAATTCTGGCTCGATGGAAAAGTTTCGGGTTATCAAAAGAATATCCGGTTTAAAATATGGCTCAAGAGACATCTCTCTCCTACAAGGCTTTGAAGTTCTCAATATCCGGTTTAAAGTCCCGGTGTAAAAGAGTCAATCTCTCGCAAGTTCGAGTTCTCGGGAAAAATTGAACGGACCAAAGAGAATCTGTTGCAAAGCACAACTCAAACATAGGTACCCTGCTTTAATGACCATCGGGGGCGGATCGTATTTGAATCTAGCTTAACTCCTTTGGCACAACTTCCTGATCGTATTCAAATCATAGCTTAACCCCTTTTGGTCCGACCCTGATCGTATTCGAATCAAAGTCGTTAAATATTCTCAAGGTCATTTGGGGGCTTCCTGTTCAAACATAGGTCATATTTTCGAACCAAAGAGAACATAGCTGTCGGTACCCACTTGATCGGTGCAATGCCAAAACCCACTTGGGGGCTTCTTGATCGTATTCGAATCATAGCTTAACCCCTCTTGGGTCCGACCGAGATCGTATTCAAATCAGAGTCGTTAAATATTCTCAAGGTCATTTGGGGGTTTCCTGTTCAAACATAGGTTGTATTCGAACCAAAGAGAACATAGCTGTCGATACCCTCTTGATTGGCGCAATGCCAAAGCAACTGGGGGCTACATGGTCGTATTCAAACCCTAGCTTAACCCCTTTGGGACGGTTTACTGATCATATGCAAATCAGAAGCCTTGATTTGTTTTCCTATTCTTTTTTTCTTAAGTCTTTTTTAAAGCACTTTTTGATTTTGTCTTGAGACCTTTTCCGTGTTTATGTTTTAAGGCATATAAGGTTTCTATTTAAACTGGCTTGACTTTGAACAATAAGTTGCCAGGCATGTGATAAACTCCAATTGAAGTCATGACTTCTCAAAAGCGGGTTATCACCCTTACTACATAGGTCACATAAACCGGCAATACAATTGAATATCACAGGTATGATATTGTTATGTTTAAAGTTCTGGTTCATACCAGCCCTATCTATGATTATCTTAAACATTAGTGGTTATATGTGAGATATTATGACCCGCCCTGCGGTAAACCGCCAGGGTATATGTTGTTTAAACTGTGCAGGATTTGCAAAACTATGACTCATATAAATAATTAAGTTCAAGATCATCATCAAAATTGATGCTTCAAATGATTATCCATTCTGGATTTTCTCAAAGGCTATAAGCCGCCGGGTTATAAAAATTCCGGTTTACAATGAATGCGCATTAAGTTGCCATCGGCCAAGAGCCGCCGAGTATTTAAACTTCGGATTTACTTGTCAACCGATAAGATATTTAAATTTCTAATAGCAAACAAGGCTGGATTTCCATGATGATATTGAATGATTGAGGTTTTCATACCGGATTATATTATTCAAATCTTGAATAGCCAACATGGCTGGATTTTTATTATGGTTATCAATAGCCAATATTATTATAGAGGTCTTCAAAGTCGCTTCGGCGCAATGGTTATCATCTTATTAATGGACATGATTTATTTTTACAATGAACAGAATTGTCCCAAGTCGCTACAGGCTTACGACCCAGCACTTGGGGGTTACATTATTAAAGTTGAGATTACATGAAATATGCAAGTCCCATGTCACTTCCAGCATGCACCATGGCACTAGGGGGCTAATGCAAAGTCATTTTTTGGCTCACTTTATTGAAGACCCGACTCATCACATTGTAATGAGCCGGCCCTTGGGGGCTACCAATTGCTCCTGTCAAAAATTCAAGGTACTCAAGCTTTAATCCATTATATTGAAAGATCCACTACTCAGTTGGTAGAGTACAAAGCTCTTAACCTTGTGGACGTGGGTTCAAGCCCCATGGTGGAGATTACATCATATGATGTTATTATCAATGAATTATATGCAAAGTCCCAGCTCAGTATTATCTTACTGAGCCGTCACTTCGGGGCTACACGTTGCTGCTCAAGTCTACATGATCATATTTACAAAGTCCTTGCTCATTATTGCATAATGACCCGGCCCTTGGGGGCTGCATTGGTTGAAGTTTTTATGAGCATAAGGCAATTACAAGTCCCAGGTTGCTGCCAGCATGACAACCCGACACTTGGGGGCTACAGGTGATATGCATATAAGGGAGAAAAATCTTCAAATTCTCAGTTTTGAGCAGACCAGATTGACTCGGCATCAGCAACAATTACATAACCCAGCATCATTTATTTATGACCTGGTAATTTTGGCAATCATAAATTGGCAAGATCTACATCTTTAAGACAGCGGAAGATCAGTTGAATATTTCAAGACCAATATTTTTGTCAAGTCAGAGCATTGTAGGCCGACTCAAATGGATTATTTCTTATAATATTTCTCTACAAGAGACCAATGTTAGCAAATTGATTCTGAAGCTGGCCTGTTGACCTGGTTTTTTCAAAAGAAGTATCTTGATTTTTTGTGTTGACAAAGTTGAAACATATCTGCTAAGGAGATTTGTTATGAATTCATGGGCATATATCAAGAAGGAAATGACAAGGACTTAAAGATGATCAGGTGCCGGCTTACAAGAATTTTTAAACCCGGAACACAACCTATCAAAGTTGTTCTGGTATTTATTTTGCGGGATTAGTTTAACATGGATAAATCCAAATTAAACTGGGGGCTAATGTCGGGGATATACCCCGCGGGATGACCCGGCGGGAAGTATGACTCGGCCGGACTTGGCGTTTCATTGGTAACCCGCTGGAGGATTGGGAACTCACCGGACTGGCGGCTCACTAGTCTGACGACTCATGAGCCTAGTGACACAATGGTTCCGATGGCGGGTCAGATAGAAGACTAGGGACAAGGCCCAGAAGGCCGTCTCATGTTAATGGTGGGTCGGTTTAAGAGGAAAGACATGAGGAATATTTCCTTTACAAGGAAGTAAGACCCGGACTTGTATCCCGTTTGTAATAGAACTTAAGTTAGTCTTTTATGATTGTTAGCACTCATTAAAATATGACATGCTAAAAGAGTTGACGTTGGACAAGGAAGACAACGTAATGGGTTATGTTTTCTTATATCTGAGATAAAGTATATTGGCATGGATCATCCAACATGTTGAGCTTGCCTTTCCCTCTCATGCTAGCCAAATTCCTTGCACTAAGTAGAAATTATTTGTGCTTCCGAAATACCCTTAAATCAGTTTTGCCATGACAGTCCACCATATCTACCAATGTATTGAGTAAGAACCTTCAAGTAAGTTGTCATGTTGTATGCAATAAAAATTGCTCTCTAAATATGTATGACTTATTAGTGTGGAGAAAATAAGCTTTATGCGATCTTGTGATATGGAAGTAATAAAAGCGATGGACTGCGTAATAAAGGTCTTTATCACAAGTGGCAATATAAAGTGACGTTCTTTTGCATTAAGATTTCGTGCATCCAACCATAAAAGCACATGACAACCTCTGCTTCCCTTTGCGAAGGGCCTACCTTTTATTTCTGTCTTATACATTATGCAAGAGTCATGGTGATCTTCACCTTTCCTTTTTATATTTTATCCTTTGGCAAGCACCTCGTGTTGGAAAGATCCTGATATATATTTCCAACTGGATGTAAGTTAGCATGAACTATTATTGTTGACATTACCCTTGAGGTAAAAGGTTGGGAGGCAACACTATAAGCCCCTATCTTTCTCTATGTCCGATTAAAACTCCATACCCATAAGTATTGCGTGAGTGTTAGCAATTGTGAAAGACTAAATGATGGTTGAGTATGTGGACTTGCTGAAAAGCTCTAAGATTGACTCTTTCCGACGTTATGATAAATTGCAATTGCTTCAATGACCAAGATTATAGTTGTTAGTTTTCAATGAAGTTTTTGAGTCATATTTAACATTGTGAATAGATTATTACTTTAGCATAAGTAATCATATGACAAGATATATATATATGTTGCTTTTATAAGAATGATCATGATGCCTTCATGTCCGTATTTTATTTTATCGACACCTCTATCTCTAAACATGTGGACATATTTTTCGATATCGGCTTCCGCTTGAGGACAAGCGAGGTCTAAGCTTGGGGGAGTTGATACGTCCATTTCGCATCATGCTTTCATATTGATATTTATTGCATTATGGGTTGTTATTACATGATATATCACAATACTTATGCCTATTCTCTTTTATTTTACAAGGTTTACATGAAGAGTAGAATGCCGCCAGCTAGGATTCTGGGCTAGAAAAGGAGCAAATATTAGAGACCTATTCTCCACAGCGCCAAAAGTCCTGAAACTCCACGAAAGTCATTTTTGGAATTAATGAAAAATACTGGCGAACGAATCAGCGTTATGGGGCCCACACCGTGTCCACGAGGGTGGGGGGCACCCCCCTGCCTCGTGGGCCCTGAGGGAGTCCTGGATTAGGGGGTATCCGGACAGCCGGACTATATTCATCGTCCGGACTGTAGAAGCATCAAGATACAAGACTCAAGACTTTGGCGCGTGTCCGGATGGGACTCTTCTTTGCGTGGAAGACAAGCTTGGCGATCCGGATATTATGTTTCCTTCCTTTTAACCGACTGCATGTAAACCCTAGCTCTCCGGTGTCTATATAAACCGGAGAGGTTGGTCCTTAGAAAACTGATCACAATTACAATCATACCATCATAAGCTAGCTCTTAGGGTTTAGCCTCTACGATCTCGTGGTAGATCTACTCTTGTATTACACATACATTCAATATTAATCAGGCAAGAAGTAGGGTTTCACTTCCATCGAGAGGGCTCGAACCTGGGTAAACATTGTGTCCCTTGCTTCCTGTTACCATCAGCCTAAGACGCACAGATCGGGACCCCCTACCCGAGATCCGCCGGTTTTGACACCGACATTGGTGCTTTCATTGAGAGTTCCTCTGTATCGTCGCTGTAAAGGCTCGATGGCTCATCTCGTTGTCAAGGACGACATCACCTCTAAGGGAGCACTGGCTGTAGGTCAGACTCTCCGGCTTGGCGGCTTCATTATGACTGCCCCTTCGGCTGTCGCGCCGACGATGGCCTCTCGGGTCATCACACATAACCTTCACGTCAATTTGGAGCTTGCTGAATAGATGGATCCGATAGAGCTCTCCTCTCTTAATGAGCTCTTGGATTGCATCGCCGCTTTGGGAGTCGCTACGGACTACGACCGGATTGGGCTTAAACCCGACCAGAGGGACATTAGATTCCCGCCGGCCACCCATGAGATAGCGGTAGTGGGGGAATCACACGTGGGTTGCCCCTCAACTTTGAGGACTAATTATGTCCGGATCATCGAACTCAGTGAGCCGAACACCCATCCAAAGGTAGACATGACCCAGGTCCCGGACTTAGAATCGTGCGTTGGGCCGAAGGGATTAGGTAATACTCCAGATCCCGAACTGTCAGGCTTGGTACTTCCTGTGCCCCCAGGCGTAAGATCGGATTAGAATCCGGATTCAACCAATGACACCCGCTCCGACTTAAACCGTCTCTCCCGTATCAGGCAGGAGCCCCAGGAGACGGTACACCATTATTGGGCCAGATTTCTCCTTGCTCTCAATAAGGTCAAGGACTGCCACAAGGAGGACGTAGTCTCTCTTTTCTGCAGAAACTGCATGAACAAAGGACTCCTTAATGCTATAATTCGCCGTGACATAGCGCAGTTTACGGACTTGGCAACCATAGTACAGAAGTACTGTGTGATGGAAAGTGCCTGGAAGACCCAAACAGAATTTTGGGATAGTACGACCCTCACTAGAACCTTTGTCCGAACTAAACGGCCGAACTCTCGTAAGTCGACCCACTCAATTCCCAAGAAACCAAAACCCGCCCTAGGGCGTGGAACCGTATTGGAAGAATGGCTCAATGGGCCATATAAGCTTCACAGCATGCCGGATACAACACCGACCCATAGTGAGGGAGTCCTGGATTAGGGGATGTCCGGATGGCCGGACTAAGACCTTCGGCCGGACTCCCGGACTATGAAGATACAAGATTGAAGACTCCGTCCCGTGTCCGGATGGGACTTTCCTTGGCGTGGAAGGCAAGCTTGGCGATACGATATGAAGATCTCCTCCCATTGTAACCGACTCTGTGTAACCCTAGCCCTCTCCGATGTCTATATAAACCAGAGAGTTTTAGTCCGTAGGACGAACAACAATCATACCATAGGCTAGCTTCTAGGGTTTAGCCACTCCGATCTCGTGGTAGATCTACTCTTGTACTACCCATATCATCAATATTAATCAAGCAGGAGTAGGGTTTTACCTCCATCAAGATGGCCCGAACCTGGGTCAAAACATCGTGTCCCTTGTCTCTTGTTACCATCCGCCTAGACGCACAGTTCGGGACCCCCTACCCGAGATCCGCCGGTTTTGACACCGACATTGGTGCTTTCATTGAGAGTTCCTTTGTGTCGTCGCCTTTAGGCCCGATGGCTTCTTCGCTCGTCAACCGCGATGCGGTCCGGGATGAGACCTTTCTCCCCGGACAGATCTTCGTATTCGGCGGCTTCACACTGCGGGCTGACTCGTTTGGCCATCTGGAGCAGATCGAAAGCTACGCCCCTAGCCATCAGGTCAGGTTTGAAAGCTTAAAATACACGGCCGACATCCGCGGGGACTTGATATTCGACAGATTCGGGCCACGACCGGGCGCGCGCACTGTCTCGATGGGCATGATCTAGCTCTGCCGCTGGACAGCGACCAGAGCGCCGCTCAGGTGTTCACTCCGACCATTAGTTCGGAGACGACTGCGCTAGCCAGGGACGGACGGTTGGACGCCGCCCCAGGAGCCGCAATCTCTACGGTGATAGAGCCGAATACCAGCCAAGTCCTTTGCAAGGCCGGTAACTCCAAGGTGCCGGACTCCGTTCTGGACTCTGAATATTCCGCACCCCTTTCGATCGAACCCGATCGGGCTCCGATCATGGAGTTCACCGCCGCGGACGTCTTTCAGCACTCGCCCTTTGTCGATATCCTAAATTCGCTAAAGTCCCTCTCTTTGTCGAAAGAACCCCGGCCAGACTACGGACGGGGTGGTTGGGATGCGGATGATGAAGTTCGAACCCCACCCACCACCCACTTGATAGCCACTATCGACGATCTAACCGACATGCTCGATCTCGACTCCAAAGATATCGACGGTATGGACGCCGATAAAGGAGATGATCAAGAACCAGCACCTATAGGGCGCCGGACAACCACCTCATCATACGATGTATGCATGGTGGACACATACAACAGAAACGACAATGAGGACCAAAAGGATGCGGCCAGGGATCGCTCCCCCGAAAAACAATCAAAGCGGCGGCGTAAGCGCAAGGCCAAGCCCCACCTCAAAAAAGACCTAGCCATAAAGCAGGGTGACTCAACAGACGATGAACATGCCGTAGAGCATCCGTCCAAACAGGGCGGACAATCCGAATAACCAATCCCCGGAAAAGATAATAGACCGGACGTCCTCACACCAGACAAATTGCTGCGACATCAGAACCTCCACCAAAGGCTCGTCGCCACTACACGTAGCCTGAGAAAGCAGAAGCGGAGGCTCAAGACAGCGGAAGATGCACTCAGGATCAGATGGGGCAAAGTACTCAATACCGCACATAAGTACGGCAGTAGCCGCCACACAAAGAGCTACCCGAAGCGGAAACTACTACCGGAATTTGACGAAGAGGCCATAAAGCCCCCACAGTCAAAAAATAAGGAAGCCACAAGGTCGGATAGACGACCCTACGATCAAACTCACGCATCAAAGGACGCCGCACTCAATATGGCGTGCGATCCGTCCAAGAACTCGCATCAGAAAACTGGCCCAACCAGATCCATCTATAGGCCAAGAAAGCAAGCTCCAATGAGTGACGCAACGCAAAAAATACCCAAACATCGCAACACGCCTAAATACAGGGGCGCCGCACACCCCCTATGATTTACCGATGAGGTGTTGGACCATGAATTCCCAGCCGGATTCAAGCCAGTGAACATAGAAGCATACGACGAAACAACAGACCCTGGAGTCTGGATCGAGGACTACATCCTCCACATACACATGGCCAGAGGAGACGACCTCCACGCCATAATATACTTACCCCTTAAGCTCAAAGGGCCAGCCTGGCATTGGCTTAAAAGCCTTCCCGAAAACACCATGGGATGTTGGGAAGTGCTTGAGGATGCTTTCCGGGCAAATTTTCAAGGGACCTATGTCCGGCCCGTGGATGCAAATGATCTGAGTCACATAACTCAGCAGCCCAGAGAGTCAGCCCGGAAGCTCTGGAACAGATTCCTTATCAAAAAGAATCAGATAGTCGACTGTCCGGACGCAGAGGCCCTAGCAGCTTTCAAACATAGCGTCCGAGACGAATGGCTCGCCAGACACCTCGGCCAAGAAAAGCCGCGAACAATGGCTGCGTCAACAAGCCTGACGACCCGCTTTTGTGCAGGAGAGGATAGCTGGTTGGCAAGAAGCAGCACCAGCGACCCGAATACGTCCGAACCCAGAGATGGGAACGCGAAGCCGCGCCGGATAAAGGACAACAGCCCGATGAGCACGACAATAAACGCCAGATTCAAAAGCTCTCGGCAAAATAAGAAAAAGCCGCCCCCCAAAGATGATAGGGACGAGCTATCCAACCTCAACAAAATTTTGGACAAAATATGTCAAATCCACAGCACTCCGGGGAGACCTGCAAACCATACCCGCAGAGATTGTTAGGTCTTTAAGCAGTCCGGAAAGCTCAACGCCGAACACAAGGGGCTCAACACACCAAGCGAAGATGACGATGCACCCCACATGCAGAACACCGAAGAACAAAAGAAGTTCCCACAAGAAGTCAAGACAGTAAATCTACTTCATGTGACAAAAGGGAAGAGCAGAACGACACCTACAAAGACACGCGCCGTACAGCCAGCCCGGGAGGAGCAACCCCACTGGTTGTTACAACCAATCACCTTCGATCATCAGGATTACTCTAGAGGAGACCAGAACGCAGGCTGGACTGCCTTGGTCTTAAATCCAATTATTAACGGACTCCAATTTACAAACGCCCTTATGGACAGCGGCAGCGACTTGAACCTGTTATATCAGGAAACAGTCCGCAAACTCGGGGTTAACCCAGTTGTAATCCACCTCGGCAACACTTCCTTTCAAGGAGTAACGCCAGGTTCGGATACCCCAAGTATGGGTTCCCTTACGTTAGAAGTCATGTTCGGATCACCCAACAACTTCCGAAGCGAAAAGCTCACATGCCACATCGCCCCATTCGTAAGTCGCTATCAAGCGCTACTGGGACGTGAAGCTTTCGCCCGCTTTCACTTAATACCGCACTACGCATCCCTTACACTTAAAATGCATGGTCCAAAGGGCATCATTTCACTACAAGGGAACATAAATTGACCCCCAAAGTACGGGCAGGGGTGCGGCTGCCTAGACAACCGCCCACAAATCCAGTCCTACTATCCCGGACACGGCTCGACGAGTCCGGCGGCAACATGCTTAAATAGCCGCATACCCTCATGCAAGGGGCTCCATGTGCTCACGCCCGGAGACAATACAGCCCAACTCTTTCTCCAACTATATTTTATTTATTTCGATATAGATTTCTCGCATGCTTAATTTTTACTAAGTTCCTCTCTTTCGCAGACGAACATCGTGCTACGCCCGTCCAGCATACGGCACAATGGAGACACAGGCGCAGACGTGCAGCATGGACCCGTTCCAAGGATTCTTTTCAGATTAAGACCCTGCGTAAACCTTTTTTACTGTCTCTTGTTGATAACATCCCCCGGTTTTCTCTATAGCCGAGGAGGAGGCTAGCGTCTTGGCATGTGGCCACGCCAGAATTTTTGCACATACCTGGACACTAGGGGCTTTTTTTTACCAAGGGCTCTATTTCGGCCTGTCTTCATAAAGACCGAATACCTTAGGGAGTGTTCGGCATCGCGAGTTTGGCCCTATATGCATCAGCTCCGAATCATGTCTTTGGTCAAATGTTGGGTTTGCCCGGCTCCTGTGTTTTGCTGCCTTACATTCCGTAATATCGGCTAACGCGGCACCAGGAGAACTACTGCGATTGTGCCCCGGTTCGGCCAGGTGAGCACCTCAGTAGAGAAAGCTGAAAACTGACTGTCATGATATAGCGAGAGACTGGTCAACCACTCGATGACTTTCGGAATCTTTTGGATTCCCCCGCATTAATGAAGGGCCGCTTCCCGGTCAGGCACACTCGCGCCCCGAATTCGAGCGAGCGTGGTGCCCCTAGGGGCTATTCAGTAGCCCCACTGTCAAACTCCTATGGCTAAGTGAAAGTGATAAAGCATTATAGTCCAGTTGCCTAGTTCGCCGCACCATCACCTCCTTTGTAGGACCAAGACGTTGGATTAAGTGTGAAAAGGCGCCTTTTTGCGAACACCCCCGCATTCTATGCATGGGGGCTGAAGCCAACGACTGCCATCTTTCAGGTTATATACAGATATATACATTAAACGGCCGCATAGGAGGCATTATGATTCTTGCAAGCACAAGTATAAAAAAGCTTTTTCATAAAAACACAATTCTTCTTACAAATAGTATAAGCTATTCGAACACAACATCCTTCGAGCAATGCGACTCTATTATACGAGCGCCAGGAAGAACTTCCTCAAAATAGTGCTTGGCAGGTACTCTACTTTCGTCCGAATCCTGGGATGCAACAATACTGGCCTTCATATCTGCCCAGTATGTTTTGACACGAGCAAGAGCCATCTATGCGCCCTCTATGCACGCCGACCTCTTCATTTCATTAGCATGCGGCACCGAACCAAGGAACTGCTGCACCAAGCCAAAATAACTCTTTGGCTCCGGCTTCTCCGGCCACAGACGACTCGCAACATACTTCATGGCGAGTCCGGATAATCTGTTCAGCTCCGCCCAGGCAGCTAAACGGTCGGATACTGACAGTGGGCGTTCTGGATTGTGGTACTGCGACCAAAAAAGCTCTTCCAATTCATGGTCCCCTCGGCTGCGGAAGTGTTCGGTCGCGTCTGCAGCACTTGCGGCCAAATCCAGATAAGCGTTTTCCGAACTCCACTGCCGGTCTAATGGAGCATACTTGGGGTCTCCGAACTTCATCCGCAGCATATAAGGCTTTCCAGCCGTGATATCTCCGGCGTGACACAACTCCTCCTTCATCGCTCTCATGGCAGAGCGAGTATCCTTGGCTTCGGAAGTGATCTTTTCAAGATCCTTCTAAGCCGTCGTATCTTCTTGTTCAAGAAATCTACAGCGGTCGGTAGCATCTTTAAATTTTATGGCCATCTCGGCCATTTCCTTCTTGCTCTGGCAGTGAGCAGCCTGTTTGGCTTTTAGCTCTTCAGCCGCTTTAACGGCAGCCGCATCACTCTTCCTTGCTTGCTCCTTTGCTCGGGCAAGCTCCGCCCGAAGGTTCTCCACGGCAGCAGCACCATCTACATAAAGCATATATAAGGCCCGAGCATCAAGCTCCTATTACTGGGTGTCTTTTGAACATACCTTGAGCCTCGTCTAGCCGCTTATGTACAAGCGCGATGTTCGCATCTGCTACGTCAAGTTGCCGTTTTAGTTCGGCAGATTCATCAGTCCGGCTAGCCACCGAATGCCTCGCCACCTTCATGGAATAGGCGGCACATTATACCTGCGGTTATGATCCTCTATGCGCCGTCACTCGTGACGACACATAGAGTCTCAGGGGCTACTATTCATACAGGGCACATTTAATATGCAGCTCTACCAAAAGGTACACCTATTTACATACCTCAAAGCCTGTTAGTAAACTCCTGACAGCCTCGTACAATCCGCTTTCCGCAGATGAAATCCTTCCAATCACCGTATCCATCAACATACGGTGTTCTTCTGAGATGGACGCCCTACTAAGCAGATCCTTCAGCCCCTCCGCCGGCGCGCAAGAGGGTGCCGGACTAGTCTGACGACCTTTCCCAGGGTCCGGACTTGAAAAAACCCTCCGGGACGATACCTCGGGGTCGCCAGCCTCGTGAGACGGTGGAACAAGGGGAGGCGTTTCGCTCTCTATCATCTCTGGACGAAGATCCCCTGAAGATGAGCTTTGCTGAGAAGGGTTGAGATCCGAACTGCAAGATAATGTTTCGGTTATTTTCCTCAGGAATAAAACATGAATGTGATTCATTATGGAACCCCTCCCTTCACTTACGCCTCGGGGGAGAGCGGGTCCCCTTTAGGGGGCGATTCGACTGGAGCGTTCTCCGGTGCCGAACCCTCTGACGAAGATTTCTTTCCTCGTTTTGAGGTTATCACCTCCGGGTCTTCAGAGGCAGTCCTTTTCTTTCCCTGGTCGGGAGAATTTTTGATTCTTCCCTTCCTAACGGCCTCCTTCGTGGAGGCGGTAGCTCCTTGGTTCCCCCTTTCGCCTTCCGCCGACGGCACGGCCTCCAGCATCCTGGTTAGCATGGGATTCGGCACGGTCTCGGGCAGGGGGGCTAGACACCTGATAAGCTTTGCCTTCGCTATCCACTCCTGTTCAAAGGGCAACTCTGCTAAAGGGTAGATTTGATAAAAATATGGATGGTGTGTTCAAATACGGGGCTACTTACTTTAGCATCCGGGCGGTTGCAGCTCAGACCTGCGTCCTCGGACAAATCCGGACACCTTGCTTGTGATCCGAAGAACAATTTGTACATCTCCATGGGTGTCATTCCCATGAAATGTTGTAGGACCTGTGGTCCCTCGGGATTGAACTCCCACAGCCGGAGAGGTCGACGTTTGCAGGGCAGTGTGCGGCGGTTCACCATGACTTGCGCCACCACGGTCAGATTGATATCTCTTTCTAGGAGATCTCGAATACGGCCCTGCAGCAAGGGCACGTCTTTTGGCGGCCCCCAGATAAGTCCTTCATTAACCCATGACGCCAGCCATGGTGGGGGACCCGAGCAAAAAGTAGGCGGTGCCATCCATGTGGTGCCCCTAGGGGCTGTGATGTAAAACCAGTCCCGTTGCCATAAACCGAGCTCCTCTTGAAAAGAGCCTTCGGGCCATGGAGCGTCGTCCATCTTGCTTATTATAGCCCCTCCGCACTCAGCGTGCTGCCCCTCGATCATTTTCGGTTCCACTTTGAAAGTTTTTAGCCACAATTCAAAGTGAGGGGTGATATGGAGGAAGGCTTCGCACACGACAATGAATGATGAGACCTGGAGGATGGTCTCTGGAGCTAGGTCGTGGAACTCCAGCCCGTAGTAAAACATAAGCCCCCTCACAAAGGGATCGATCGGGAAGCCTAGTCCCCGAAGGAAGTGAGATGCGAACACCACGCTTTCACCAGGCTGGGGAACGGGAACAGCTTGCCCTTGAGTAGGCAGTCTATGCGAGATTTCGCCGGTTAGATACCTGGCATCTCTTAGCTTTCGCACATCTTCTTTCGTAATGGAGGAAGGCATCCACCGGCCTTGAGGGTCGGAGCCGGACATCTTCGAAGGTCCGAAGCGCCTAAAACTAGAGCTTTGGGTGTTGGAACTCGAAGCGAGGGGCGGATTTGATTGGTTTAAGAGCAAGGGAGCCGGGCCTTGGTTCCTTTATAAAGGAGGTGAATACCAAGAGCCCTCCCCGTAACCGTTTGAGACTCGCTTTCAATTAGGGAATCATACCTAAGTCATGGTTGGGTTACCCACGCCCGTATTGATGAGAATCCCAGAATAAGGGGACACGATCTCTGCTTTGACAAGATGTGCCAAGAAAACCGCCTCGCTAAACACGCTGAGGTGGAACAATAAAATGAATAAAAGCCTGGCCGTGGCATGATGTCACACCGCGGAATACGTTAGCAGATCCGATTGATACAAATATTATTCTCTCTATGATGGAATGTGGAACTTATTTTGCAGAGCCGGACACTACCCTGGTGTTCAACATCTTCTGTGAAATATTCGGAGGAGGAACCCGCCTTGCAATGCCGAAGACAACTTGCGCGCCGGACTCGTCGTCATTGAAGCCTGGTTCAGGGGCTACTGAGGGTGTCCTGGATTATGGGGTGTCCTGATGGCCGGACCAAGACCTTTGGCCGGACTCCCGGACTATGAAGATACAAGATTGAAGACTCTGTCCCGTGTCCGGATGGGACATTCCTTGGCGTGGAAGGCAAGCTTGGCGATACGATATGAAGATCTCCTCCCATTGTAACCGACTCTGTGTAACCCTAGCCCTCTCCGGTGTCTATATAAACCGGAGAGTTTTAGTCCATAGGACGAACAACAATCATACCATAGGCTAGCTTCTAGGGTTTAGCCACTCTGATCTCGTGGTAGATCTACTCTTGTACTACCCATATCATCAATATTAATCAAGCAGGAGTAGGGTTTTACCTCCATCGAGAGGGCCCGGACCTGGGTAAAAACATCGTGTCCCTTGTCTCCTGTTACCATCCGCCTAGACGCACAGTTCGGGACCCCCAACCCGAGATCCGCCGGTTTTGACACCGACACATAGCCTTAGAGCATGTTGGATACTCCGGTAGGTAGCTAAGAGTGGCAAGGATCTCCTCGAGAGCCATAAAGCAGAACCACATCCCGCCAAGGAACACAATACGGTACTAACAGTCTTCGAGACCTTCGCCTCAAACAATAGGCGCAAACGAGCGCATCGAAGCTCCGCTGAAATTTGACACATGGCAAAAATAAATCCGTGGAACGACACTTCTATAACCGCCAATGCTAATGACGAACCCCAATTCTAGTCCATCCGGGCGCCGGCCGCTCTGGTCCTCATCCCAATAGTGGACGGCTTTCGGCTCACTAAAGTAATCATGGACAGCGGAAGTGGATTAAACCTAATCTACAAACAAACACTCAAGAAGATGGAGATTGACAAAAGCCGCATTGAACAAAGTGGCACAACATTCAGGGGAATTATCCCTAGTCGGGAGGCATGGTGTGCGGGAAAAATCACACTCGATGTGGTATTCGGCACCCCAGAGAATTACAGGTCCGAAGAAATCACCTTCCAAGTGGCTCCTTTCAACAGCGGATACCACGCCCTTCTAGGGCGGGACGCGTTTGCAAGCTTTCAAGCCATACCCCATTACGGGTATATGAAGCTTACAATGCCCGGACCCAATGGAATCATCACTCTAGCTAGTGATCCGGACGTCGCACTCCGCACCGAAAACAAAACCGCAGCACTAGCCTTGGAAGCACTATCCGAAGCCCTAGCGACAGAAGAATTAACAACGCTGTGCGCCACCGTGGACAGGGATGACGTAATACCCGACAAACGACCCAAGTCCACCTCATTCAAACCCGCAGATGAGATAGTCAAATTCCAAGTCCACCCAACAGACCTTGAAGACAGCTTCCATCGGGACACAGTTGAACCCCGTTATGGATGCCGCACTATGCGACTTCTTACGCGAGAATTGGGATATCTTCGCCTGGCACCCATCGGACATGCCGGGAATCCCACGTGAATTGGCCGAACACAGCCTTAACATACTAAAGGGATACAAACCTGTTAAACAGACCCTAAGGCGATTTTCAGAGCCCAAACGACAAGCCATGGGGGAGGAGCTAGCCAAGCTACTTGAGGCCGGATTCATCAGAGATATCAAACATCCGGATTGGCTGGAGAACTTGGTAATGGTACCAAAGAAGGACAAATCTTGGCGCTTGTGCATCGACTTCAAAGACCTTAACAAGGCTTTCCCCAAGGATTCCTTTCCCCTGCCTCGCATCGATCAAATCATCGATGCCACAGCTGGACACGACTCGATGTGTTTCCTCGACGCATACTCTGGATACCATCAAATAAAGATGGCAGAGTCCGAGCAAGCTGCAACAGCTTTCATAACGCCATGTGGCCCTTTCTGCTTCAACACTATGCCTTTCGGGCTTAAGAATGCCGGAGCAACCTATCAACGCATGATTCAAACATGCCTAGAAAAGCAAATCGGCAAAATAGTTGAGGCATACGTGGACGATGTAGTCATAAAAACAAGACACATCGAAACCCTAATAGATGACTTGAGGCTTACGTTCGACAACCTACGAACATACGACATCAAGCTGTATCCGGAGAAATGCATTTTCGGCGTCCCCTCCGGAAAACTGCTGGGCTTCATCGTTTCCAATAGAGGAATTGAAGCCACTCCGGCAAAAATCCGAGCTTTGTCGCAGTTGGCTATACCAACAGACCTCAAACATATCCAGAAACTAGCTGGATGCGTGGCTGCTTTGAGCCGCTTTATCTCCAGGTTAGGAGAAAAGGCATTGCCGCTTTACCGCCTTCTTCGGCGCACCAAACACTTCGCGTGGACGGATGCAGCCGCGGACGGACTCGATGAAATAAAGACCTTATTGGCCAATAATCCAGTCCTAACAGTGCGAAATATCGGCGAACCTATGCTACTATACATAGCTGCAACACATCAAGTTGTAAGCACAATACTCGTCGTCGAACGGGAGGTTGACGGATACAAATTCCCGCTACAGAAGCCGGTTTATTACATATCCACGGTCCTCACCCCATGCAAATCCCGATACCCACACTATCAAAAAATAGCATACGCGGTCTTCATGTCATCCCGAAACCTACGACACTACTTTCAAGAGTGTTCGATCACGGTAGCCTCCGAAGTACCACTAAACGAAATAATAAATAACCGCGATGCCACAGGCCGGATTGCTAAATGGGCCATCGAGCTCCTTCCGTTTGACATAACATACTAGCCTCGGCAAGATATCAAGTCATAAGTATTAGCCGACTTCATCGCCGAATGGACGGAAGCCAAACTCCCTAAAGAGTACGGCGCGTACTCTAACAGGATCATGCACTTTGACGGCTCTAAAATGCTGGCCAGATTGGGAGCAGGCGTAGTCCTGACTTCTCCCACCGGAGAGACGGTCCAATACGTCCTCCAAATATTATACACAGACTCCAACAGTGCAGCCGAATATGAGGCTCTGTTGCACGGTCTTCGGATGGCAGTCTCTATGGGCATTCAACGCCTAGAAGTGCACGGGGATTCAAACCTCGCAATATCACAAATAAATGGAGACTTTGATGCCAAGGATCCGAAAATGGTGGCCTATCGCAATGCCATCCTTAAAATGTCAGCTCGGTTCGAGGGGCTCGAATTCCACCATGTGGCTCGAGAAAACAATCAAGCGGCAGATGTCCTTGCCCGCATCGGCGCTAAACGCGACCCAGTCCCACCTAAAATATTCCTGGAATGGCTATTCAAGCCATCCGTGGTATGGGAAGGGGAGTTCGGCAGTACCAGCACGGATCCGAATACATCCCTAGATTCCGAACTATCAGACATAATTGGAGGCCCCACGACCGAAATAACATCGTCAGCCCACGAAATAATGGTTGTTATCGCCCCGTGGACTGAGCCTTTCTTGGCCTACCTAAATAGGCAGGAGCTCCCCGAAGACCAAAATGAAGCACGCTGCATCGTTTGGCGTTCTAAAGCTTACAAGGTCCATGAAGGGGAACTCTATAAGAAAAGTGCCACCGGAGTGCTCCAAAGGTGCATCTCTGAAGAGGAAGGGCGGCAGCTCTTGGCTGAAATCCATGCCGGACTGGGCGGGCACCACGCTGAGGCTCGATCACTAGTCAGCAAGGCCTTCCGTACAGGTTTCTATTGGCCGACGGCCCGAGAAGACGCACAGGACCTTGTCCAACACTGCATCGGTTGCCAGCTCTTTGCCAATCAGAGTCATATGCCCCCTACCGCTCTCCAAACAATCCCCATAACTTGGCCCTTTGCGGTCTGGGGGCTGGATATGGTTGGACCCCTTAAAGGGGGGAGCCACAAGAAAAAATACTTATTGGTCATGGTAGATAAGTTCTCCAAATGGATAGAAGCCAAACCAGTGAAAACGGCCGAGTCCGGACCAGTAATAGACTTTATATCCGGGGTCGTACACCGATACGGTGTCCCTCACAGCATCATCACCGATAATGGCTCAAATTTCACGGCCGATGAGGTGAAAGCTTGGTGCGAGAAAATGGGCATTAAGCTCGACTATGCTTCCGTATACCATCCTCAAACAAATGGCCAAGTCGAATGGGCAAACGGTCTCATCATGAGTGGCATCTAACCCAGACTCGTGCGATCCTTGACAGAGTCGGATACTCATTGGGTCGAGGATCTCGAGTCCGTACTCTGGGGGCTGTGGACCACGCCGAATTGCACCGCCGGATATACACCATTTTTATGGTGTACGGTGCGGAAGCAGTACTACCTTGCGACATAATACATGATTCGCCACGCGTACGCATGTACTAAGAGAAGGAAGCCGAGTTAGATCGGCAGGACAATTTGGACGCCCTGGAGGAGGAACGCGATGTCGCTAAGGCCCGTTCTGCATTCAATCAGCAACAGGCTCGACGATACCAAAGCAGAGAAGTGCGGGGCAAAACTTACAATATTGGCAAACTCGTTCTACACTTACATGGGAAGAAGAAGGACAAGCTCAAACCCAAATGGGAAGGCCCCTTCATCATCGACAAAGTCCTCACCGGAGGAGCGTACCACTTACGCAATGCGTCTAACAATAGACTCGAGCCGAACCCATGGAACGCAGCCAGACTCCGGAGATTCTATGCCTAGCGCCGAACTCAGTGTTTGTCTCCTTAACCCTCCTTTTTCAATTATGCTCCCTCCCCTTTCCTTTCTTGCTCCTTTTCTCTTCACACCAAGTATTTAATACAGTGTGGATTCCCGGATTATTCCGGCCGCACTATGTGTGTAAGCTTTACCTGGGGGATCCCTATACAAAAGCTAAATATAAATTATTTTTAGGGCTTTTTGACCGTCACACATGCGTTTCTTTTTCCATGTGTGCCTTTTCTTCACCATTATATGCATCGATATGACTTAAGACGTGGCCAAGTCGGGTTGCCTGGCTCCTGTGTTTATGCCCTACGTTCCCGTTAATTCGGCTAGGGCATAAGGGGAGCACCTCTACGATTGTTACTGCCGGTTGAGCCGGATGTGTACCTCAGACTGGGTGAAGCCGAAAGCTAGTTTCCTTAAGAGAATATTCAGTCGGTGAACAAAAGATGTCTTCGTTTATTATAACATTAATTCCCAGAAGTTTTGTATCCTGCGCTTTGGTTCGTAGTCCGTACATGTGCCTTGACACATGCTTACCCAGGGAAAGGAACCCTTAACGGAACTATTCTCCCTGGAAGATGTTTCTTACTAACCATGTAATATAACATAACTAGTTGGGTACTTGTCTGTTCAAGAACTTATGACCCCTACGCCTGGTCTCCATGCATACTCTGGTTTTGTATAACCGAGCGGGTATTCGGACACACCCCGGACTTTAGGATCCAGGGGCTGAAGCGAAAAGGTCCGCCATGACAAATGATTTTAATCCGGCTAGGTGCTACTTATGTCCATCGAATTACACAGTCATTTGGACTGATTATATTCATCCTCTATACCATCCAACAGGCTATCTAGCTTACAATCCTGTTGAGAATACTTTGCAGCTAGCGCCACCTGGTCATATACCAGACTCACGGAAATTTCTTGCCCATCTGGCCCGGCCGGTCCAACTTTGGCCATATGGTTTGGGTCCAGCTTGGTGTAGCACATCTTCACCATGGCCCATGCTTCTCTTGCACCTTGCCGGCAGGCTGATATCTTCCACAAACGGAAGCGCCGCCATGCTCCTTGAAGCATGTCCACAAGCCCCCCCCCCCATGCCATTTGGCAGAGATCCTGATGGCCATAGAGACTGCGCAATGCCCTGCATCACCTGCCGAGCTCGCTTGTGCAGTTGTGAGAGGTCCTGCAGTAAGTCACCTGCAGATACGGGCATCTCCTCCTCACGGCGACCCGTCAGCATTCCTACAAACACAACTTTTTCAATATACTTCCTTGCCGAACTATGCTACAGTTCGTCTAGGCACTTACCATAATTGCCATGGCGAAGCCTTTTGTTCTCCTTTACG
The DNA here is from genome assembly GCF_018294505.1 of Triticum aestivum. Lineage (NCBI taxonomy): Eukaryota > Viridiplantae > Streptophyta > Magnoliopsida > Poales > Poaceae > Triticum > Triticum aestivum. The sequence continues at coordinate 513,366,001 of NC_057804.1, forward strand.
GAGTCCGCCAGCTGCGCATGGACGTCTTTCAATTCCATGTCCAGCCGAACATTGGCATCTTGGAGAGCATTCTTCTCCTGCTTAACTTGCGTAAGAATGCGCTCGCCGGCCTTTAATTGCCTCTGGAGATGCGGCTCGTCTTCCCTCTCGCCCTCCGGATTTACTCCGGGGTTGTCTACAGAACTTTCTATTAAATTTGTCATGCCAGCCAGTTGCCAATTGATGCATTTTCATATAATTGAGATAAATGTTACCATATGAGGCCTTCTGGGATTCCTCTAGCTTGGCAACTGTGGGCCTCAGTTGGGTCTTGCACTCCTCTAGCTCCCGAGACAATTGCTCATTCTTATCTACAAGATCCTGCGCATAAATTGATACTTAAAATTGTTGCTTCAACTGTTTCAAGTCTCAGGGGCTACTACTGTACATACTCATTAAACTTTCTTACCCGTATATCTTTGGTATACTGGACTGTCGCCCGGGCGAGTCCGCTTTTATTAGCTCGGATATATGCGTCTCCCGAATTGAAAGCATTAAATGGCTCTTCGAAAAAGATGTTGTGGCGAAGCACGACCCGTCGACGCTGGTGATTCATGGCACTCTCTACTTCCGAATTTGTGGCAGAGTGCACATCTGCATCCTTTGTCGGAGGACTATGCGGCGTCGCCCTATGTCCGCCCCCTCTCTCGAAGTTGGTCCTGGAGCCCGACTGGTGGAGGCGTGGTTGGCGGGATCCCCGGATATAGTCTGGATGCTCCTCTTCCTGCCAGGATGTAAAGGGTGTTGTCAAGCTTCAAATAAACTATAATTATGTGACAGGTTGTTTTCTTACCTCTGTAGAGGCATGTCGACTCTAGTCACCTTCCTCTTGAGCCTACCCAATCTGGACGCCTGTGGCTGACGGGTCCCTAGGGGCTCGGCCCTGCGCTCCGAACGTCACTTCTGCAAAAGCACGATGTATCAGGGATAAGGCGTGACATCAGGAAAGAGTCCTCTTCGGAGGATCAAGTCTTCAGCTTGGCTTACACGCGACGAAGGTAACAATCCAGGATAATCAGCGGTGATAGCCATTGGGGCGCCGTCACGACTCGCCCGATAAAATATCCCGTCAACAAGCTCCACGGCTGCATCTGGGTCTTCTTCGAGTCCTGGATCCAGGGCCCGTTTGGGGTCCTCTGGCTGTGGGGAAGGGCTGGAGATTCCTTCCACGTCCCTACTCAGTTCTTGCTCAGAAATATCAATGCGGGTAACTTTAGAAAAGAACGTTGCAGTAAGTAAAGCGAGAAAATAAATGACGACTTACCCAGTTTGGGGGATTGTACATGGAGAATCCGTCCCGCGGTTTGATATGGAGGAAGTCTTCCTCTTCTCCTTTGTACAGGTCAGACAGTATCCTTGCCAGAGCGGTGAGGGAGTCCGGACCCTTACGGCCACAACGGGTGGCATCGTCTGTCCCGTTGTAGTGCCACATGGGATTGCTCCGATATTGAAGCGGTTGCACTCCCCGCATTATGCAAATCGCCATGACCTTGACTATCATTAGTCCAGATTTGGCTAGTAACTTTATCCTGCTCATCAGGAAATGTACTTCCTTGGAATCCTCCTCTTGGGGGCCTCGGGGGCGCCACCTTAGACGTGCCCTCGGCGGGGTGTTACTGAACTTGGGCAGTCCTGTCCGGACTGGATCCGGAAGGGGAGCGTCGTCAATGTAAAACCACTCTGAAGCCCAGTTATCTGGTGCCTTCTTGGGAGTACCGGATAGGTATCCGGTCTCAGCGATACGCCATACTTCGGCCCCGCCCACTTGACATAGGGATTCTCCCTGGTTGCGGGGGACGAGGCAGAACAACTTCTTCCACAATCCGAAATGAGCCTCATAGCCTAGAAATAGCTCACAAAGGGCGACATACCCTGCTATATGCAGTATGGAGGCTGGGGTAAAATTGTGCAACTGGAGGCCGTAGAGCTCCAGAAGCCCACGAAGGAATGGATGAATAGGAAACCCGACGCCCCTTAACAGATGCGCAATTAAGCATATTCGCTCCTCTGGAGACGGATTAGGGGATCTCTCCGCTTGTTCTCCGTCGTTGTAGGTGGCCACTCCGGCTCGAACAGGGACCATGAACGCTGGCGGGAGGAGCCCTTGGGTTTGTAACTTTACCAAACGGCTATGGGGAACTGAACACTCTCCCCAGTCCCCCGGCTTAGGGCAAGGGGAGCGAGTAGAAGAGCTGCGACGACCGGCCATGTTGGAATGGTTTTTTCTGGGCGCTCTGTTGGATTCTTGCTCAAGGAGGGAGAGTGAGGTTTGGATCTAGGAATCCCCATCTCTTCAAATAGACGGCTAGCCCGAAGGACCGAGGGTGGCAAATGCAAAAATGCCTCGACTCCTCGCATTCGCTCGACACGTGGAAATGGTCATTATTGAAACACTGAAGCCAAGGAGTACAACATTGATGAAGATGCCGGACAATGTTTGTCATGATGGGAACATTAGAGTATTCGGAAGGAGGAACCCATGTCAATGAAGACAAGACTGCACACCGGGCTCATCGTCAATGAAGCCTGGTTCAGGGGCTACTGAGGGAGTCCTGGATTAGGGGGTATCCGGGCAGCCAGACTATATTCATCGTCCGGACTGTAGAAGCGTCAAGATACAAGACTCAAGACTTCGGCTCGTGTCCGGATGGGACTCTTCTCTGCATGGAAGACAAGCTTGGTGATCCAGATATTATGTTTCCTTCCTTGTAACCGACTCCATGTAAATCCTAGCTCTCCGGTGTCTATATAAACCGGAGAGGATGGTCCTTAGAAGGCCGATCACAATAAAAATCATACCATCATAGGCTAGCTCTTAGGGTTTAGCCTCTATGATCTCGTGGTAGATCTACTCTGGTATTACACATACCTTCAATATTATCAAGTAGGAAGTAGGGTTTCACCTCCATCGAGAGGGCCCAAACCTGGGTAAACATTGTGTCCCTTGCTTCCTGTTACCATCGGCCTAAGACGCACAGATCGGGACCCCCTATCCGATATCCGCCGGGTTTGACACCGACAGGCCCCCTGACAGCCCTCTGGTGGCCATCTTCTGCTATATGAAGTCTTTTACCCTAAAAAAATCATAAGCAAGCTTACAGGATGAAACTCCGCCACCACGAGGCGGAACCTTTGGCGGAACCAATCTAGGGCTCCGGCGGAGCTGTTCTGCTGGGGAAACTTCCCTCCGGGAGGGGGAAATCATCACCATCATCATCACCAACGATCCTTTCATTGGGAGGGGGGTCAATCTCCATCAACATCTTCACCAACACCATCTCCTCTCAAACCCTATAAGTAGTCATGTGAATTTGGTATTCGTTCAATTTTTTATGAGATGTATGTTGTCTCTCCTCTAGTGGTGTTATGTGAATGTCGACTACATGAAACTTCACCATTGTTTGGGCCTAGAGGAAGGCATTGGGAAGTAATAAGTAGATGATGGGTTGCTAGAATGACAGAAGCTTAAACCCTAGTTTATGGGTTGCTTCGTAAGGGGCTGATTTGGATCCATATGTTTCATTCTATGGTTAGCTTTACCTTAATACTTCTTTTGTAGTTGCAGATGCTTGCAATAGGGGTTAATCATAAGTGGGATGCTTGTCCAAGAAAGCGCAGTACCCAAGAACCGGTCCACCCACATATCAAATTATCAAAGTGACAAACGTGAATCATATGAGCGTGATGAAAACTAGCTTGACGATAATTCCCATGTGTCCTCGGGATTGCTTTTCTCATATAAGGACTTGTCCAGGCTTGTCGTTTGCTACAAAAAGGATTGGGCCACCTTGCTGCACCTTATTAACTTTCATTGCTTGTTACCCGTTACAAATTACCTTATCACAAAACTATCTGTTACTGATAATTTCAGTGCTTGCAGATAATACATTACTAAAAACCGCTTGTCATTTCCTTCTGCTCCTCGTTGGGTTCGACACTCTTACTTATCGCAAGGACTATAATAGATCCCCTACACTTGTGGGTCATCAGTCCCTTGCATACAATTTACTTTCTGTTTGTCAACTTGCACTCATGGGTTTAGCCACTTTCTTTGATGTTGATATCGTGGCCCTCTTGTGGAGCAAGACTCTTAAAGTAGCCTTTGTTGGGCATGTCGAGGACGGTCTTTATGTGATTAACTTTTCGGAGCGACCCACATGCCTAATGGCTAAAGTTGATGTGGGGTGGCTTTGGCATTGCCGTTTATCCCTTGTTAATATGAGATCTTTGCAAAGTCTTCTCAAGGGGGACCATGTACGTGGACTAACAAATGTTAGTTTTGCCAAAGATCGTGCTTGCAGTGCTTGTATCAAAGGAAAGCTACATGAGAAGGCTCACCCTCCCATGACTATCATCTACTCGAAGAGACCCTTGGAGCTCCTTCACATGGATCTCTTTGGGCCTCCATCCTTTGATAGTCTTGGGGGTAGAAAGTATTGCTTGGTGATTGTAGATGATTACTCAAGGTACACTTGGGTATATTTCTCAAGAGGAAGAGTGAAACTCAACAAACTTTCATCAACTTTGCAAATGAAGCTCAACGTCAACACGATGCAAAGATCTTGACAATAAGAAGTGACAATGACACCGAATTCAAGAACTACACCTTGGATGAGTTTCTTAGAGATGAGGGGATCAAGCATCAATATTCCGCACCATACACCCCTCAACAAAATGGTGTTGCAGAGAGGAAGAATCAGACGTTGATGGATGCAGCAAGGACCATGATGGAGGAGTTCAAGTCTCCTTACAACTTTTGGGCCGAAGCCATCAACATCGCATGTCATGCATACAATCGGCTCTATCTCCGCAAAGGCTTGAACAAGACTCCATATGAAATTCTCACCGGTAACAAGCCCAACCTCAAGTACTTTCGGGTGTTCGGTTGTAAGTGTTTCTGTCGGAGTTCTGGATATGGGGGTATCCAGCCCTGCCTGCGGCCCACCACGTAGCTCCAACGACGGCCTGGTATGGCCTAGCTTCGACATCAATAGTTCAAGACCCTCGCGAGGGGCCAAGCCTCGTGAGGCAGACGACGCCAAGACCCCTAAGGGGATCCGCCTCCCCAGGATGGCTCCCGAGGGGCGGAGAGTTCCATGCAAGGTTTATCTCACGAGGCTCAGCTAACATGAGCCATGATGACCAAGGCCAGGTGGGCGCCAGGCGGGCGTGGAGCACATATTTCCTCTTTGGTGCAAGGGAGGCAAGCCACAGGAGCTAAGTCCCGAGGGATTAGCCAAAGGTTTCTATTCTTGTGCAAGAAGACTAAGACCGCCAGGACGGCAGGACAGAGGTCATCATCGATCCCACCGCAGCGTCACAACCAGAGGCTTTTCGCAGGCGAAGACTACTTTTGTCAGGATAAGCTGTACTACTAGCCCCCTTCCAAATCCGGCCATTCTGGGACCCCTTCCCGCCAACATTTGGGAAGAGGACCGAGTCCACTATAAAGAGGACTTAGCCACCACAATAGAGGGGGATCTGATTCGGACCAGTTATTCCGACCAGACCACCTCACCAGCTCTCTTGAGCTCAAGAACTCCTCACCTCCTGAGGCTAGTTCATCCACTGTACTAGTTCATCCTCAGCCCTCCGAGGCAATCCACCAAAATGCTGGAGTAGGGTATTACACCACAAGGTGGCCCGAACCAGGATAAACTGCTATGTCTCTTTGTCTCTTCGAGCTCGTCGCGCTAGGCTTAGGAGGATCGCGAGTAGGCAGGCTGGGTAGGTTGAGATCTCCGAACGCACCCCAGAGTTTGAACCTTTCAAGGTTTTGCGAAACCCGTAATCCGACATTTGGCGCTCCAGGTAGGGGTGTGTCGTGGAATTGTCACGACAAATGTCCTTAGTGTCAGGACTTAGTCGCGAGGCCAACACATCTATGCAGTAGCTTGAGAGGGGTTGATCGGGACGAGAGACACAACACACAAGACAAGGATTTAGACAGCTTAGGGCTCCGGGAAACATCATTCGGTAATAACCCTACATGCTGTTTGTGGCTAGGTCTCATTATGCTCATGAGAGGAGTCGCCATAAGCCGGCTCCCCCTTTGTGTCTAGCCCTAGAGATTGTTCTTGTTGCGTCCCCCTTTTGGGGAGCCCTGCCCCTCCTTATATAAGTTAGAGGGGCGGGTTACATGTGGAGTCCAAATAGGATTAGGACTAGTCTATCTTCTCTTACAAGTTAAATACAAGTCCGGGTCTTGCTTCCTTCCTCTTAAGCCGGCCTATCATAACGTAAGCCGGCCTTCTGGGCCTTAAGCCTCCTGGGCCCCTGGGTCTTGTCGCTCCTCTGATACGCTTTCCAGGTCACCCATAAGTCGCCAGGATTAGGCGGGTCACTTAGTGTGTCGTCCAGCCGGGCAGGTCATTAGTGAGTCGCCAAGTCCGGCCGGGTTACACTTCCGGCCGGGTTACACTTCGGGGTATATACCCGACATTAGTCCCCAAGTTTAGCTTGGATTTATCCATGGTAAACTTATGCTGCAAAATAAACACAAGAACAAATTTGATAGGTTGTGCTCCGGGTTAAGAATTCTTGTAAACCGGCACCTGAACATCCTTAAGTCCTTGTGATTTCCTTCTTCTAGAAAATTTGGGTCAATAGACCAGCTTCACAATCAATTTGCTTGTAGAAGAAATATCTTAAACTAATAATCCATTTGAGTTGTCTTCCAAAGAGCCGGCTTAAAAAATATAGGTCTTGATATACTCATCTAATTTTCAACCGGCTTAGAGATGTAGATCTTGCCGAGTTATAATTTCCGAAATCTCCGGATTATAAAAGACTGATGATGTCGAGTCATAATTATTGTTGACACCGGGTCATGTAATTGATCTTCCTGACTTACTCAAAGTTGAGAATTTAGAAGATGTTCCCTCTTTATATGCATAATACCTGTATCCCCCAAGTCTTAAGAGGAAAACATAGTGATAACTTAAGACTTGCTTCAATATAAGTGTTGCAACCTTGAAGAAATCCGGGTTATTCATCTCAATCATTAGTCATAAACTGAATATTCCACATATGTAGCCCCCAAGTGCCTGATTGCCATGCTTGTAGCAACCTAGGACTTGTAATTGCCTTATGCTCGTAGAATTTCAACCAGTGTAGCCCCCAAGGCCGGGTCATTATGCAATAATGAGCAGGGACTTCATAAATATGATCATGTAGACTTGAACAGCAACATGTAGTCCCCAAGGGCCGTCTCAGTAAGATAATATTGAGCTAGGACTTTATATATACTTCATTGAAAATAATATCATATGATGTTACCCTCAGCATGGGGCTCGAACCCACGTCCATAAGGTTAAGAGCTTTGTACTCTACCAACTGAGTAGTGGACCTTTCAATATAATGGATTAAGACTTGTGTACCTTGAATTGTTGACAGGAGCAATTGGTAGCCCCCAAGGTCCGGCTCATTACGATGTGATGAGTCGGGTCTTCAATGAGGTGAGCAAAAATGACTTTGCATTAGCCCCAAGTATCATGGTGCATGCTTGCAGCGACATGAAACTTGCATATTTGATGTAACCTTAATTTGAATAATGTAGCCCCCAAGTGCCGGGTCGTAAGCCTACAACGACTCGGGACTATTTCCTCCATTGTAAAATAAATCATGCCCATTGATAAAGATAATAGCCGTTGCGCTAAAGCGACTTTGAAAACCTCAATCATAATACTGGTTATTGATAATCATAATAGAAATCCAGCCATGTTGGCTATTCAAGATTTGAATAATATAATCCAGTATGAAAACCTCATTCATTCAATATCATCATGAAAATCCAGCCAGTTTTGGCTATTAAAGATCTGAATACCTCATCGGTTGACAAGTAAAACTGGAGTTTAAATACCTGGCAACTCTTGGCCGATGGCAATTTAATACGTCTCCATTGTAAGCCGGAATTTTTATAACCCGGCGTCTTATAGCATTTGAGAAAAATCCAGAATGGATAATCATTTTGAAGCATCAACTTGGTAATGAGCTTGAACTTAATCATTTATATGTCATAGTTCCGCAAATCCTGTACAGAGTTTAAACAACATATGCCCTGGCGACTTAACGTCAAAAGCCTGGGCGGGTAACCACCTAAATGTAGTCTTGCCCTGCACAGAAGTAGGTCACAAGAACCCTTGGCGGTTTACTGCCGGGCGGGTCATAATACCTCACATATAACCACTATGATATTGAAGTTGTACTGCCGGTTTACATGACATGTGTAGTAAGGGTGATAACCCAATCGTTGGAAGCGAATGCTTTCATATAAATGATGGTTGTCATAAGCTGGCGACTTATAGTCAAAAGTCAAGCCGGGTTAATCATAAAACACTTATATACATTTGAGATATAATCCCCAAAAGGTCTCAAGTTAAGTAATTGTGGCTGCAATAAACTTTACCAGAGATAGAATTAAATTTTTTGAGGCTTCTGATTCGGATACGATCAATAAACCGTTCCAAAGGGGTTAAGCTAAGATTCGAATACGATCATATAGCCCCCAGTGGCTTTGGCGATGCCGATCAGGTGGGTATCGACAGCTATGTTCTCTTTGGTTCGAATACGACCTATGTTTGAACAGGAAGCCCCCAAGTGACCATAAGAGTTGTTTAATGACGCTGGTTTGTATACGACCCGTGAAGGCTCCAGCCTGTGAAGGTCTCCGCTCGTGACACTCTCATGTAATAATGAGTGGGGGTGTACACGCCCCGGAGTCTCCTGAGAGTCGCCCTGGGGCCTCATGGGGGCTCCCTCCCATGTCTTAGTGGCAGCACTTAGCTCCGCGCTGGTGAGAAAACTAGATTAGGTGTCGGACGTGGCTGTTCATTTGCTTTCTGAAGTTTCTTGCAGTTTCTAGTGACCTTTCAATGGATTTGGTGTTTTCAAACTTTGGTCCCTTGAGTTATTTTCTCCTAAGCCATTTTTTGGCCCGAGGGTGTGAAGGAGGTGGCAGTTGCCTGTCACTTCCTCTCGCGCGCCTCGCGCGTGGGGCTAGGCAAGTGTGTGTGCCTCGGGCACTCCCTCGAGCGCGCGCACCGCGCCAAACCCTGGTGCTTCGGCCTCATCCTCGCGAGGAGCCCTCGATCAAGCTCGCAGGCACCAGCACCCCTCATGTCCATGCCCCCGGGTAACACGACGCAGTGCAGCAGGTTAGAGCTAATCTATGGCAGGGGGCTCGAATAAGGAGGAGTGAGGCGCTTGTCAGTTTTCTTTTCCCCCAAAAACAGCCATGCAGCAGTTCCGTGGCAGCTCCTGAGGCCCAGAGGCGTCTCCCGAAGTTCGCAACCCTCAGCTCCCCAGGAAAGGGGGCCCCGTCGAGCGCCCTAAGGTCGGGCCTTCACGAGGCAGAAAGCCACTACGCGCATACCAAGTGATGACCCACAAGTATAGTGGATCTATCATAGTCCTTTCGATAAGTAAGAGTGTCAAACCCAACGAGGAGCAGAAGGAAATGATAAGCGGTTTTCAGCAAGGTATTCTCTGCAAGTACTGAAATAAGTGGTAACAGATAGTTTGTGATAAGATAATTTCTAACGAGCAATAAGTAACAAAAGTAAATAAAGTGCAGCAAGGTGGCCCAATCCTTTTTGTAGCAAAGGACAAGCCTGGACAAACTCTTATAATAGGAAAAGCGCTCCCGAGGACACATGGGAATATCGTCAAGCTAGTTTTCATCACGTTCATATGATTCGCGTTCTGTACTTTGATAATTTGATATGTGGGTGGACCGGTTCTTGGGTACTGCCCTTACTTGGACAAGCATCCCACTTATGATTAACCTCTATTGCAAGCATCCGCAACTATAACAAAAGTATTAAGGTAAACCTAACCATAGCATGAAACACATGGATCCAAATTAGCCTCTTACGAAGCAACACATAAACTAGGGTTTAAGCTTCTGTCACTCTAGCAACCCATCATCTACTTATTACTTCTCAATGCCTTCCTCTAGGCCCAAATAATGGTGAAGTGTTATGTAGTCTATGTTCACATAACACCACTAGAGGCTAGACAACATACATCTTATCAAAATATCGAACGAATACCAAATTCACATGAATACTAATAGCAAGACTTCTCCCTTGTCCTCAGGAACAAACATAATTACTCACAAAGCATTTTCATGTTGATAATCAGAGGGGTAATAATATGCATAAAGGATCTGAACATATAATATTCCACCAAATAAACCAACTAGCATAAACTACGAGGAGTAATCAACACTACTAGCAACCTACTAGCACCAATCCTGGACTTGGAGACAAGAATTGGATACAAGAGATGAACTAGGGTTTGGAGATGAGATGGTGCTGGTGAAGATGTTGATGGAGATTGCCCTCTCCCGATGAGAGGAGCGTTGGTGATGACGATGGTGATGATTTCCCCCTCCCTGAGGGAAGTGTCCCCGACAGAACAGCTCTGCAGGAGCCCTAGATTGGTTCCGCCAAGGTTCCGCCTCGTGGCGGTGGAGTCTCGTCCCGAAAGGTTGCTTCTTATTTTTTTCTCATTGAAAGACTTCATATAGGAGAAGATGGGCGTCGGAGAGCCACCAGGGGGCCCACGAGGTAGGGGGGCGTGCCCAGGGGGCGGGTGCGCCGCACCCTCGTGAGCAGGGTGTGGCCCCCCTGGCCTTCATCTTTGGCGACGATTTTTCTTTATTTATTTTAAGGTATTCCGTGGAGTTTCAGGACTTTTGGAGTTGCATAGAATAGGCCTCCAATATTTGCTCCTTTTCCAGCCCAGAATTCCAGCTGACGGCATTCTCCCTCTTCATGTAAACCTTGTAAAATAAGAGAGAATAGCCATAAGTATTGTGAAATAACATGAAATAACATCCCATAATGCAATAAATATTGTCATAAAAGCATGATCCAAAATGGACGTATCAACTCCCCCAAGCTTAGATCTCGCTTGTCCTCTAGCGAAAGGCCGATAACAATAAATATGTCCTCATGTTTAGAGGTAGAGGCGTCGATAAAAATAAAATACGGACATGAAGGCATCATGATTATTTCATACCAGCAACATATATAGATTTTGTCATATGATTACTCATGTTCAAGTGATGATCTTTTCACAAAGCCAAAGTATGAATCAGAAACCTTATTGGGCACTAACAATTATAATCTGAGTCATTGAAGCAGCTGTAATTTATCATAACATCGGAAAGAGTCTATGTCAGAGCTTAAAAGCAAGTCCACATACTCAACTATCACTTAGTCCTTCATGATTGCTAACACTCACGCAATACTTGTGGTTACGGAGTTTTTAATCGGACACAGAGAAAGATAGGGGCTTATAGTTTTGCCCCACAACCTTTTACCTCAAGGGTAATGTCAACAATAATAATTCATGCTCCCCCACATCAATTAGATATATATATATCATGTTCTTTCCAACATGCTGAGCTTGCCAAAGGATAAAATGAAAAAAAGAAAGGTGAAGATCACCGTGACTCTTGCATAAGGTAGAGAATAATAATTAAAGATAGGCCCTTCGCAGAGGGAAGCAGAGGTTATCGTGCACTTTTAGGGTTGATGCACAAAATCTTAATGCAAAAGAACATCACTTTATATTGCCCCTTGTATGTGAACCTTTATTATGCAGTCCGCCGCTTTTATTGCGTCCATAACAAGTTCGTACAAAGCTTATTTCTCTGCACTAATAAGTCATGCATATTTAGAGAGCAATTTTTATTGCTTGCACCGATGACAACTTACTTGAAGGATCTTACTCAATCCATAGGTAGATATGGTGGACTCTCATGGCAAAACTGGTTTAAGGGTATTTGGAAGCACAAGTAGTATTTCTACTTGGTGCTGAGAATTTGGCTAGCATGAGGGGGAAAGGCAAGCTCAACACGGTACAGGATCCATGACAACATACTTTATCTCGGATGTAAGAAAACATAACTCATTATGTTGTCTTTCTTGTCCAACCTCAACTCTTTAGCATGTCATATTTTAATGAGTGCTCCCAATCATAAAAGATGTCAATGATAATATATCTATATGTGAAACCTCTCTTTCCTTATTACTTCCTATTAATTGCAACGATGACCAAAGCTATATTTGCCAACTCCCAACAACTTTTAATCATCATACTCTTTCTATGTGAAGTCATTACTTTCACTAAGATCAATATGAACTCTTTGATTCTTTTTATTCTTTTCTTCTATTCACCCATGATCATGGCAAAATAATCAAGGCCTTGACTCAACACTAATCTTTATTATATAGCCCACGGACTCGATTACAAAGAAGGATCATAAAGCAAAACTCAAAACTAGATCATGCCATGACTTTATTCTACTAAATCAAGATACTACTAATAGGATAGAACTAAGAAAAACGGTAAAGATAGGAGTTGTGATGGTGATACTATACCAGGGCACCTCCCCCAAGCTTGGCAGTTGCCAAGGGGAGTGCCCATACCCATGTGATTATGTCTCCTTCTTTGTTGGTGGTGGTGGAGGTATTGTCGATGATGCAGGCTTGTCGTCCAACTTCCATGGCATAGGTTCACCATCATAGAAGAATGATTGAGTCTCTGGAATCCTCAAATCTATAGCCAAACTCATCCTTTTGAATCTATATTCATACTCACAGTTTTGATTTTGCAGATCATAAATTTGGGCTTGGAGGTGCTCGATCTTCTCTTTAGCTTAAAGATGGCCTCCTCGGTGTTCTTGGCATCCGGCTCGTAGTTATTGGTGAACTCCGCACGCATCTTGTGGGTAGCATTGATTCCATGCTCCACCATCCCCTAACATTTGAAAACTTGTTGCTCCATTGCTTCGAGCCTCGACTCCATGCTTCCGGTTCCCTTTTGTCCCTCAACATCGCGGATGTGCAGCAACCCATCACGCATCTCAATGGTTGAGGGTGTCGCAACACCTCCGCGAGGTAAGGGTTGATCACCTTCTCGAAGAACTTGTCCTTGGGAGCGCTTGGGGTCGTCATGATGATCTAGACCTGTCAGAAAAACAGCTCGAAACAAGAACAGGGGAGATTTTCGTAATATGAGCGTCAAAACCTTCAGGAGTATATATAATGAATTTTTACCGACCAAAATACGTATCGTGCAAGAAAACGGAGTCCGGAGGGCACACGAGGTGCTCACGAGGTAGGGGGCGCGCCCAGGGGGGTATGGCGCGCCCTCCACCCTCGTGGAGGCCTCGTGTCCTCCCTGGACTGCTACTTATTTTTTTTTCTAAATATTCCAAAACAGAGAAATATTGCCTTAAAAATTGTTTTGGAGTCGGTTTACTTACCGTACCACATACCTATTCCTTTTCGGAGTCTGGAACGCTCTGGAAAGTGTCCTTTATGTATTCCTCCGGGGTTACGTTTTCAATAATATTGGTTTCAACATTTATAGGATTACCTGAGATATAGTGTTTGATCCCTTGACCGTTTACCACCTTCGGATTTGTGCCTGCGAAGTTGTTGATTTTTATGGCACCAGAACGATAGGCCTCTTCGATAACGTAGGGACCTTCCCATTTAGAGAGAAGTTTTCCTGCAAAAAATCTTAAACGAGAGTTGTATAGCAATACATAATCACCTACATTAAACTCGCGCTTTTGTATCCTTTTGTCATGCCATCTTTTAACTTTTTCTTTAAACAACTTGGAATTTTCATAAGCTTGGGTTCTCCATTCATCAAGTGAGCTAATATCAAATAACCTCTTCTCACCGGCAAGTTTGAAATCATAGTTGAGCTCTTTAATAGCCCAATATGCCTTATGTTCTAGTTCAAGAGGTAAGTTACAAGCTTTTCCATAAACCATTTTATACGGAGACATACCCATATGATTTTTATATGCAGTTCTATAGGCCCATAATGCATCATCAAGTTTCTTGGACCAATTCTTCCTAGACCTATTGATAGTCTTTTGCAAAATTAATTTGAGCTCTCTATTGCTCAGTTCTACTTGACCACTAGACTGCGGGTGATAAGGAGATGCAATCCTATGATTAACGTCATATTTAGCAAGCATCTCACGGAAAGCACCATGAATAAAGTGTGAACCACCATCAGTCATTAAATATCTAGGGACTCCAAACCTCAGAAAAATAACTTCCTTAAGCATTTTAATAGAGGTGTTATGATGAGCACTACTAGTTGGAATAGCTTCTACCCACTTAGTAACGTAATCAACAGCAACTAAAATATGTGTATATCCATTAGAGGTAGGAAAAGGTCCCATATAGTCAAAGCCCCAAACATCAAATGGTTCAATAACAAGGGAATGATTCATAGGCATTTCTTGACGTCTACTAATATTACCAATTCTTTGACATTCATCGCAAGAAAAAACAAACTTACGGGCATCCTTGAAGAGAGTAGGCCAATAAAAACCGGATTGCAATACCTTATGTGCAGTTCTATCTCCAGCATGGTGTCCTCCATAAGCTTCGGAGTGACACTTGCGTAGGATCTGTTCCTGTTCATGCTCAGGTACACAACGTCTAATGACACCATCTACTCCTTCTTTATAAAGATGTGGGTCATCCCAAAAGTAATGTCGCAAGTCATAAAAACACTTTTTCTTTTGTTGGTATGTGAAGCTAGGTGGTATAAATTTAGCAACAATGTAATTAGCATAATCAGCATACCATGGAGTGCTACAAGAAGTGCTTATGACATTTAATTGTTCATCAGGAAAGCTATCATCAATAGGTAGTGGGTCATCAAGAACATTCTCTAACCTAGATAAGTTGTCTGCCACGGGGTTCTCAGCTCCTTTTCTATCAACAATATGTAAATCAAATTCTTGCAGCAGGAGAACCCATCTGATAAGTCTAGGTTTTGCATCTTTCTTTTCCATAAGATATTTAATAGTAGCATGATTTGTGTGAATAGTTACTTTAGAATCAACAATATAGGGTCTGAATTTATCACAAGCAAACACAACTGCTAAAAGTTCCTTTTCGGTAGTAGCATAATTTCTTTGAGTATTGTCTAGAGTCTGACTAGCATAATGGATAACATTTAATTTCTTATCAACTCTTTGCCCTAGAACAGCACCTACAACATAATCACTAGCATCACACATAATTTCAAAGGGTAAATTCCAATCAGGTGGCTGAACAACAGGTGCAGAGACTAATGCTTTCTTAAGTATTTCAAATGCTTCTACACAATCATCATCAAAGACAAATGGTACGTCTTTTTGTAATAAATTAGTCAGAGGCCGAGAGATTTTTGAGAAGTCCTTAATGAACCTCCTATAAAAACCGGCGTGACCAAGGAAACTTCTTATACCTTTGATGTCCTTGGGACATGGCATCTTTTCAATAGCATCAACCTTGGACTTATCAACTTCAATACCTCTTTCAGAAACTTTTTGCCCCAAGACAATACCTTCATTAACCATAAAGTGGCACTTTTCCCAATTCAAGACAAGATTGGTTTCTTCACATCTCTGCAAAACTCGAGCAAGATTGCTCAAGAAATCATCAAAAGAGAACCATAGACGAAAAAGTCGTCCATGAAAACCTCACAAATATTTTTGCAGAAGTCAGAGAATATAGCCATCATGCATCTTTGAAAGGTAGCAAGTGCATTACATAAACCGAAAGGCATACGTCTATAAGCAAAAGTACCAAAAGGGCATGTAAAAGTAGTCTTTGATTGATCCTTAGCTGACACAGGTATTTGAGAAAAACCAGAATAACCATCTAGAAAGCAATAATGTGTATGTTTGCATAATCTTTCTAGAATTTGATCAATAAAAGGTAAGGGGTAGTGATCTTTCTTAGTAGCTTTATTTAATTTGCGGAAATCAATTACCATCCTATAGCCTCTGATAATTCTTTGCGGGATCAATTCATCTTTATCATTAGGGACAACAGTAATACCTCCCTTCTTAGGGACACAATGGACAGGACTTACCCACTGACTATCAGCAATGGGATAAATTATACCTTCCTCCAGAAGCTTAAGTATTTCTTTTCTTACCACTTCCTACATTTTAGGATTCAAACATCGTTGAGGATCACAAACTGGTTTGGCATCAGCTTCCAAATTTATTTTATGTTGACATAGAGTGGGACTGATGCCCTTAAGATCATCCAGAGTATATCCAATAGCGGCACGGTGCTTCTTCAGAGTTTTCAATTATCTTTCTTCTTCATGCTCTGAAAGGTTAGCGCTAATAATGACAGGATATATTTTCTTTTCATCAAGATAAGCATATTTAAGATTATCAGGCAACTGTTTAAGCTCAAACACGGGATCACCCTTGGTTGGAGGAGGATCCCCTAGGATTTCAACAGGCAAACTGTGTTGCAGAATAGGTTCCTGTTTAAAGAATACTGCATCTATTTCCCTTCTTTCATTCATGAACATATCATTTTCATGGTCTAGCAAATAGTGTTCTAAAGGATCACTAGGAGGTACGACAATAGAATCAAGACCAATAATTCCATCCTTACTAGGCAATTCTTCCTCACGATGTTGTTTACTAAATTTAGATAAATTAAACTCATGAACCATATCATCCAAGTCAATAGTAACAACATTCTTTTTGCAGTCTATCTTAGCATTAACAGTATTAAAGAAGGCTCTACCAAATATAATGGGACAAAAGCTATCTTGTGGAGAACCAAGAACAAGAAAATCAGCGGGATATTTGGTTTTCCCACACAAGACTTCAACATCTCTAACAATTCCCAAAGGAGAAATAGTATCTCTATTGGCAAGTTTAATTGTGACATCAATTTCTTCTAACTCAACAGGTGCAATATCATGCATAATTTCTCTGTATAAGTCAATGGGTATTACACTAGCACTAGCACCCATATCACATAAGCCATGATAACAATGATCTCCTATCTTAACAGAAATAATAGGCACGCGTACCACAGGTCTATGTTTATCTCTATGTCACACCCTAGCTAGCCATGCATTAGAGTGATGCATCATGTTTACTCTTTCATCAGAAACTTGAAATGGGGATGACAGAACCCCCAGTCACCTCTGAAACCAATTAGGGTTTACTAAAAACTTTTTCAATGAACCTGAAATGCCCTTCTAAAATGCCCATCATTTTTGTCTTGGTTCAGAACCTCTGCCAAAAGTGGTGCACATTTTCGTAGGCCATCCTAGGGTTTTTGATTTAAATCATAAGTATTTGAATTTGGGCGTTTAAAATTATATAAAATATTTAAATGCTCAAATAACTCCAAACTAAAATGTTTCATGTTGGAAATAATCCAACTATGGACCAGGAGTAGTTTGGTGATTTTAGGAGTAGCCTAAGTATTTTATTTAATTCAACAAAGTGGCAGAAGTATTAATAAAAACAGAAAACAAAAAAAATGGGAAAAGGCTTACCTGTCGCCCAGCACCGGCCCACCTGCCGGCCCAGCCCAGCACCGCGCCAGCGAGCTGCTTGCCGGCCAGGCAGGCAGGCAGGTGCTCGACGGCGAGCACCGCATGGGTGCCACGCACCTGCTCGCCGCCTCGCCGCCTCCCTCGCCCGGCTAACACTGTGAATCGGCCTCCCTCTCTCCCCCGAACCCCCCAGACACCCTCTCTCCTCTCCAGCTCCTCCCCCTCGCACGCCCCAGCCATGGCCGACGCCATCGCCGCCACCCCCTCGCTGTAGCCTAGCCCTCCGTCCACCACACGCCGTGCCACCGTGTCCAGGAGCTCCGCCGCCGTCCACTTCATCGAGCTAGCCGAGCCCCGTGTGCTCGTGCGGCCCGAGACCACCGCATCGACCTCGCCCGAGCTCGCCGTCGCCGGAGATCCCCTTCAACGCCGTCGCCGCCTCAGCTCGTCCCCGACCCCGCCGGTGGACTCTACGGGAGCACTGTGAGCCTAGCTACTCCTCCGACCCTCCCTCTCTCCCCTGAACCCCCCAGACACCCGTGGGGATACCGTGCGTGAGGCCGCAAAGTGATATGAGGTGTTACCGGCTAGATCGATGTGACATCGAGTCGGGGTCCTGACAGCGTTGGCATCAGAGCCGGACTGCCTATAGGTTCTCCAAGCCAAACTGGTCGATGTTGAGTCTAGAAATTCTTTAGCTATATGTAGGGGAATTGTTTGTGGGTTGGAACGTAAGGCTCTTTTTACTCCTTTATCTTATGACATTCTGATCTGAGTCAGTCTATTCTTCCACCGGGGGTTAAGGAATTAGGATCTATTCTCTCTATCAGGATCACGTGTTAGTAATCAGTAGTACCTTATAAGTTTGATGAATACAAGCCTAGTTCAGTTCTACTACCACGTCATGTTGCTAGGACGGATTCAGAACTTGATATGATGATGTTGAGTGTGTATGTAATCCTTTGTCAAATGTCTCAAAATCCTTCTTGAGCATTTACAGCTGTTATGCTGCCGAAATTTTGCTAGAAATTCTAATGCCTTTGCATTATGATTGTGCTTTCAGATGGCCACTCGCGACCTTAATCAAGTGGTTCGCCTGACTCGATGCCTAGACGTACCCGGCCATACTGCCATGTTGGTCAGGGTAATGACTGAGGCTGGATATCATTGGTATCCTAAGTACACGGTCGAAGAGCAATTCCGAGACTTTAATCAAAGCCAGTATCTCTGCACTGTCAGGATATTTCCATCTTATCCTGGATCCACCGAGCCCCTTCACTGCTCCTATGGACTCGGGGTTACTATTGAGATGGCTGTGCAGGACGCCGCCTACTCTATGATGACCATCATGCGGGTCAGATCTGGTCTATTTCGGGACTCTGATTTCCGGTATATGCCAGGATCACTTCCGGGAGCACAAGGGTATCTCCAGGCTATCTATGTTGACCCCACCTAGGAGGATTCACGGACTCGCACCACTGCTGAGATGCTCGAGGATAAGGACCGTGAAAATCGGGCCTTGAGGTTAGAGCTCTTTAATACCCGTGCTGACCACTGGGCCACATGGACTCGGTTTGCACCGGCGGTGCAAGCTGGATATTCGGATATGTGCGATCTCTATCCTGTGAGATCTGCTCTGCCAGACGTGATGGGTTGGCGTGATGTAGGAGGCATCAACCCACCTCGCGGTTCCCGCAGGCCACCGTCTGTTGGTCCAAGACCTCATCCTAGTCCCTATGGTCCACAAGCTCCGCGAGATCGTCTGTTTCCGGATGATCATGTTGAGCTTCCAGGCTATGGAGGTGACTTCTACGAGGACTACTACGGATCGGTCTGAGTTAGTGGTAGTATCACTAGTTAGCACTATCTGTGTCGTCTATCGTCCCGCGTGACTCGTGGGATATGACCTAGTTTGTACTCTTTCCGGAGATGTAGAAAAATAATGTATAGGAGCTTGGGATGCCTCCGATGAGATGTAATCCTCTTTTCACCGTAATAGTACTTTGTTTGGTCTTGTACTAAACCCTGTATGGTGTGTATGACGATGGAATAAAGAAGCAGTTTCTGTATCTACCATGTCATACGGATGATCATCTTGCATTCCGAGTTATTCCTTACATTTTGTATCCTATGTCGGAATTTTATCATTCTGACTAAATCATTGTCTTGTTTACCTAGGATGGTCAACACGCGCACTAACCCTGCTCCTCAAGAGCAGGCCGAAGGCAGTGAAGTCAGGGATGCAAATCTGCCTCATCCTCCTTCCCTAGCCGAGGTTATGATGGAAGCTGAGAGAAACAAGCGGGAGACCAACCGTTTGTTGGAGCGTATTGAACAGAACACAGCACACCATCAGAGGACTAATGTGGTGTCACTCAGTGATTTTATCAAATTACATCCACCCACGTTCCACCACTCCGTCGAGCCTCTTGACGCTGATGACTGGCTTCGCAGTATCTCTCACAAGCTGCGTTCCGCGCTAGTAGCTGAGGCTGACAAGGTCACCTTTGCTGCATATCATCTTGAAGGCCCCGCCAGTCTATGGTGGGAGAATTATGGAGCTATGCGCCCAGCGGGCCATGTCACTACTTGGGCCGAATTTAGTGAGGCTTTCCGTGAACATCACATTCCGGAGGGTCTCATGGACCGTAAACGTGAGGAATTCTGCAATTTCACCCAAGGCCGACTCTCTGTGGATGCTTACAGCAGGGAGTTTGGTAACCTCGCACGATATGCAACTGAGGAAGTTTCTACTGATGCCAAGAAGCAAGCAAGGTTTCGTAAGGGACTTAGTCCTGAGCTTCGCCGCGACCTCCATCTGCATGAGTGCACATCTTTTCAGAAACTTGTTAACAAAGCCATCAGTGCTGAAACTGGTCAGACTGATTATGACGCAACACGCAAGAATGGCCGGGACATGGGTTCCTCATCCGGTGCTGGTCCTCAGAAGCGCCGCGTGTGGGTGCCCAACACCGCCCTGCCACCCAGGTTCACACCGAGGCCATCTTTCCAGGCGCCTCGCCCTGTTCAACAGTCTGCTCCAGCCAAGCCCTATGGGGGTCCAACCAACAATGCTCCTCCACGTACCAGTTCCGTGACTTGTTTCAAGTGTGGGGAATCTGGCCACTATATGCGTGAGTGTCCCCAGACCAACCCCAACCAATCTGCTAAAGCTGTTGGCCGTGGCAAGCCGACAGGGAAAGTGTTCCACGCCAAGCCGGCCACCGCCTCACGTGGCCATGTCAACTGTATCTCTGCCGAAGAAGCTCAAGAAGATCCCAACGTCGTTCTCGGTACGCTCCTTGTTAATTGCCACCCGACATCTGTTCTTTTCGATACAGGAGCCTCTCATTCATTTATATCCGAGAACTACGCTCGTTTGCATAACACCGCATTCTGTAACATGCCATCCACTATGGAAATTTCTACTCCCTGGTTCTAGATGGCAGACCTCCAGGGTAAGTTATGGAAATGAAATCCAAGTCGATAGACTTGTTTTCCTTGCATCTTTAATAGCTCTCAAATTTTCAGATATTAATATCATTTTGGGTATGGACTGGATGTCAGCTCATCATGCCAAAATTGATTGCTTCTCTAGGACTGTTCAACTCACTCACCCTTTGGGCAAGATAGTCAATGTCTTGACCCGATTAGCCAAGCAGCAATTATATTCTCTTAACGCCAGCCCTTTGCCAGACCTTGAGGACGTTCCGGTAGTCCGTGACTTTCCGGATGTCTTCCCAGAGGAATTGCTAGGTGTTCCACCTGACAGGGATGTTGAGTTCGTAATAGACCTCATTCCAGGAACCGTTCCGATTGCTAGAAGACCCTATAAGATGGCACCACTAGAACTAGCCGAGCTTAAGAAACAACTCGATGAGTCCTTGAAAAAGGGTTTCATCCGACCTAGTTCATCTCCGTGGGCTTTCCCCGTCCTCTTCGTCAAGAAGAAGGATGGTACGGACCGGATGGTTGTAGATTATCGACCTGTCTATTTGGTCACAATCAAGAACAAATATCCGCTTCCCAGGATCAACGACCTGTATGATCAGCTCGCTGGATCCTCAATCTTCTCCAAGATGGATTTGAGGTTGGGCTACCATCAAATCAAAATCAGAAACGGGGACATCCCTAAAACGGCCTTTGTTACTCGTTATGGCCAATACGAGTACACCGTCATGTCCTTCGGTTTAACCAACGCTCCAGCCACCTTTTCTCGGTTAATGAACTCAATCTTCATGGAGTATTTGGATAAATTCGTCGTAGTTTATCTCGATGATATACTCATCTACTCTAAGAACGAGGAAGAACATGCCGAACATCTAAGGCTAGTGTTGAAGAAACTTCGAGAGCATCGCCTTTATGCCAAGTTCTCCAAATGTGAATTTTGGTTGTCAGAAGTGACCTATCTGGGTCATGTAATATCTGGTAAAGGTATTGCTGTTAACCCTGAGCGAGTTCAAGCTGTCCTTAATTGGACTCCACCTGAATCAGTCAAGCAAGTTCGGAGTTTTCTGGGCATAGCGAGCTATTGTCGTCGCTTTGTCGAGAACTTCTCCAAAGTTGCCAAACCTCTAACCAAACTCCTCAAGAAAGATAAGAAGTTCGAATGGACTCCACAATGTGAGCACAGCTTTCAGGAACTGAAAAGATGCCTGACTTCTGCTCCCGTACTGGTACCGCCAGACTTCTCCAAGGACTTTGTTATCTACTGCGACGCCTCGCGACAAGGACTAGGTTGCATTCTCATGCAAGATCGACACGTAATTTCCTACGCTTCACGGCAATTGCACCCACATGAGGAGAATTATCCTACTCATGATCTAGAGCTAGTAGCCGTAGTCTATGCACTCAAGACCTGGCGACATTACCTCCTCGGTAACCGTTGCGAAATATTCACTGATCACCAAAGTCTGAAGTACATCTTCACCCAACCGGATTTGAATCTCAGGCAAAGACGTTGGGTCGAGTTGATCACAGATTTCGACTTAGGAATAACTTACACCCTAGGGAAAGCCAACGTCATGGCTGATGCACTAAGTCGTAAATCTTATTGTAACAACCTGATGTTACAACAAAGTCAACCGCTTATTCATGAGGAATTTCGTAAGCTTAACCTTCACATTGTTCCTCAAGGATTTCTTTCCACCTTGGTGGCAAAACCTACTCTTACGGATCAAATCATCGCTGCCCAGAAGCGAGATAAGGGAATATCTAAAATCAAGGAGAACATTGCTAGCGGAGGTGCTAGTTGTTTCTCCACAAAGGATCATGGTGTTGTATACTTTGAGAACCGTTTAGTGGTTCCCAAGAACCAGCATCTACGGCAGTTGATCCTTAAGGAGGCTCATGAATCTCCTCTCACCATTCATCCCGGTAGTACTAAGATGTATCAGGACCTACGCCAGAGGTTCTGGTGGACTAGGATGAAGAGAGAAATTGCTCAGTATATTGCTAATTGCGACGTCTGTCGTCGTGTAAAAGCAGAGCATCAACGGCCTGCTGGCACCCTTCAACCTTTAGCTATTCCTGAATGGAAATGGGATAAAATTGGTATGGATTTCAATACCGGTTTTCCCAGGACCAAGAGAGGGAATAATGCTATCTTTGTCGTTGTCGATCGTCTTTCCAAAGTGGCCCATTTCTTACCTGTTCGTGAGAGTATAACCGCTAGTCAGCTGGCAGACCTATACATCTCCCGAATAGTGTCTCTCCATGGTGTTCCCTTGGAAATCAACTCGGATAGAGGAAGTCTTTTCACCTCTCGATTTTGGGAAAGTTTCCAAAATGCTATGGGAACCCGTCTCTCCTTTAGCACCGCTTTCCACCCTCAGTCGAGTGGTCAAGTGGAACGCGTCAACCAGATTCTAGAAGACATGCTTCGAGCCTCTGTTATCTCATTCGAAATGGATTGGGAGAAGTGCCTTCCATTTGCCGAATTCGCTTACAACAACAGCTATCAATCTAGCTTGGGTAAAGCCCCTTTTGAAGTTCTCTATGGACGACGGTGTCGAACACCCCTTAACTGGTCAGAGACCGGGGAAAGACAATTCTTTGGCCCGGATATGATTCAAGAAGCAGAAGAGCAAGTTCGCATCGTTCGTGAAAAGTTGAAAACAGCCCAATCTCGTCAAAAGAGTCAATATGACCGAAAACATAAGGCTATGACTTTCGAGGTTGACGAGAAGGCTTATCTTCGGGTCACCCCTCTGAAGGGAACCCATCGTTTCGGTATCAAAGGCAAATTGGCTCCTCGTTACATTGGACCTTTTCGCATTCTCGCCAAACGAGGAGAAGTTGCCTACCAGTTGGAACTACCTCCGCACCTCTCCAAAGTCCACGATGTCTTCTCAACTCAGGCGTTGCTTCTCGGATTCTATCCGTGGAGTGGACTACGAAACGCTTGATCTCCAAGATAATCTTACATATCGAGAGTACCCCATTCGTATCCTCGATCAGGCCGATCTTATCACTCGACGTCATAATATCAAGTTTCTCAAAGTACAATGGTCGCACCATTCTGAGGATGAAGCAACTTGGGAAAGGGAGGATCGTCTTCGACTTGAGTATCCCGCCTTCTTTCCGGAGGAACCCAAATCTCGGGACGAGATTCTTTTGAGTGGGGGTGAGTTGTCACACCCTAGCTAGCCATGCATTAGAGTGATGCATCATGTTTACTCTTTCATCAGAAACTTGAAATGGGGATGACAGAACCCCCAGTCACCTCTGAAACCAATTAGGGTTTACTAAAAACTTTTTCAATGAACCTGAAATGCCCTTCTAAAATGCCCATCATTTTTGTCTTGGTTCAGAACCTCTGCCAAAAGTGGTGCACATTTTCCTAGGCCATCCTAGGGTTTTTGATTTAAATCATAAGTATTTGAATTTGGGCATTTAAAATTATATAAAATATTTAAATGCTCAAATAACTCCAAACTAAAATGTTTCATGTTGGAAATAATCCAACTATGGACCAGGAGTAGTTTGGTGATTTTAGGAGTAGCCTAAGTATTTTATTTAATTCAACAAAGTGGCAGAAGTATTAATAAAAACAGAAAACAGAAAAAAATGGGAAAAGGCTTACCTGTCGCCCAGCACCGGCCCACCTGCCGGCCCAGCCCAGCACCGCGCCAGCGAGCTGCTTGCCGGCCAGGCAGGCAGGCAGGTGCTCGACGGCGAGCACCGCATGGGTGCCACGCACCTGCTCGCCGCCTCGCCGCCTCCCTCGCCCGACTAACGCCGTGAATCGGCCTCCCTCTCTCCCCCGAACCCCCCAGACGCCCCCTCTCCTCTCCAGCTCCTCCCCCTCGCACGCCCCAGCCATGGCCGACGCCATCGCCGCCACCCCCTCGCTGTAGCCACGCCCTCCGTCCACCCCACGCCGTGCCACCGTGTCCAGGAGCTCCGCCGCCGTCCACTTCTCGAGCTAGCCGAGCCCCGTGTGCTCGTGCGGCCCGAGACCACCGCACCGACCTCGCCCGAGCTCGCCGTCGCCGGAGATCCCCTTCAACGCCGTCGCCGCCTCAGCTCGTCCCCGACCCCGCCGGTGGCCTCTACGGGAGCACTGTGAGCCTAGCTACTCCTCCGACCCTCCCTCTCTCCCCCGAACCCCCCAGACACCCGTGGGGATACCGTGCGTGAGGCCGCAAAGTGATATGAGGTGTTACCGGCTAGATCGATGTGACATCGAGTCGGGGTCCTGACACTCTAGCACAAGGTTTAGCAATTCTGGCAGTTTCACCACAGAATTGAATAACATGCCCATCAATATTATTAGACAAGAGATCTTTAACAATAGCAATATTAGGTTCTACTTTGACTTGCTCAGGAGGTGTATAAGTTCTAATATTGCTTTTACGAACAAAAGTTGAAGCTTTAGCATGATCCTTCATTCTAACAGGGAAAGGTGGTTTCTCAACATAAGAAGTGGGACCAATAGGATCATTATAAGTGACAATCTTTTCTTCAACTTTAATAGGTGCAGCTACTTTTACTTCTATGGGAGGATGATATTTAAACCACTTCTCCTTGGGGAGATCAACATAAGTAGCAAAAGATTCACAGAAAGAAGCTACTATCTCAGAGTCAAGTCCATATTTAGTGCTAAACTTACGGAAAATATCGGTATCCATAAAAGATTTAACACAATCAAACTTAGGTGTCATACCTGACTCCTTACCTTCATCGAGGTCCCAATCTTCAGAGTTGCGTTTAATTCTATCCAATAAATTCCATCTGAATTCAATAGTCTTCATCATAAAAGAGCCAGCACAAGAAGTATCGAGCATGGTGCGATTGTTATCAGAAAGCCGAGCATAAAAACTTTGCATAATCACTTCTCTTGCGAGCTCATGATTGGGGCATGAATATAACATTGATTTAAGCCTCCCCCAAGATTGAGTGATGCTTTATCCTTCGCGAGGAAAAATTATATATATAATTGCGATCACGATGAACAAGATGCATAGGGTAATACTTTTGATGAAATTCCAATTTCAATCTTTTATAGTTCCATGATCCCATATCATCACATAGCCTATACCATGTCAATGCGTCTCCCTTTAAAGACAAAGGGAAAGCCTTCTTCTTAACAACATCATCGGGTATACCTGCAAGCTTAAATAGTCCACAAACATCATCCACATAGCGTAGATGTTCATCAGGATGCTTTGTTCCATCTCCTGTAAAGTGTTAGCTAGAAGTTTTTTCATCAAACCCGAAGGAATCTCAAAAGGAGTTTCATTTTCAATAGGTTCAGTAGGTTGAGTAGGTTCAGGAGCAACTCTTTGCTCTAATGGACAGGGTGAAGATACACCAAACAAGCCCCTCAGACAATTACTTTCCATAGTAACAAGTGACAGAAAATTTCAGCACACTAAATAAATTTTTCCTTACCAAATTCCACCTACCAAAGGCGCTTCACTCCCCGGAAACGGCGCGAGAAAAGAGTCTTGATGACCCAAAAGTATAGGGGATCTATCGTAGTCCTTTCGATAAGTAACAGTGTCGAACCCAACGAGGAGCAGAAGGAAATGATAAGCGGTTTTCAGCAAGGTATTCTCTGCAAGTACTGAAATAAGTGGTAACAGATAGTTTGTGATAAGATAAATTGTAACGAGCAACAAGTAACAAAATTAAATAAAGTGCAGCAAGGTGGCCCAATCCTTTTTGTAGCAAAGGACAAGCCTGGACAAACTCTTATTATAGGAAAAGCGCTCCCGAGAACACATGGGAATATCGTCAAGCTAGTTTTCATCACGTTCATATGATTCGCGTTCGGTACTTTGATAATTTGATATGTGGGTGGACCAGTGCTTGGGTACTGCCCTTACTTGGACAAGCATCCCACTTATGATTAACCTCTATTGCAAGCATCCGCAACTACAACAAAAGTATTAAGGTAAACCTACCATAGCATGAAACATATGGGTCCAAATCAGCCCCTTACGAAGCAACGCATAAACTAGGGTTTAAGCTTCTGTCACTCTAGCAACCCATCATCTACTTATTAATTCCCAATGCCTTCCTCTAGGCCCAAATAATGGTGAAGTGTTATGTAGTTGACGTTCACATAACACCACTAGAGGCTAGACAACATACATCTTATCAAAATATCGAACGAATACCAAATTCACATGACTACTAATAGCAAGACTTCTCCCTTGTCCTCAGGAACAAACGTAATTACTCACAAAGCATATTCATGTTCGTAATCAGAGGGGTAATAATATGCATAAAGGATCTGAACATATAATCTTCCACCGAATAAACCAACTAGCATCAACTACAAGGAGTAATCAACACTACTAGCAACCTACTAGCACCAATCCCGGACTTGGAGACAGGAATTGGATACAAGAGATGAACTAGGGTTTGGAGATGAGATGGTGCTGGTGAAGATGTTAATGGATATTGCCCTCTCCCAATGAGAGGAGCATTGGTGATGACGATGGTGATGATTTCCCCCTCCCTGAGGGAAGTGTCCCCGGCAGAACAGCTCTGCAGGAGCCCTAGATTGGTTCCGCCAAGGTTTCGCCTCGTGGCTGCGGAGTCTCGTCCCGAAAGGTTGCTTCTTATTTTTTTCTCATCGAAAGACTTCATATAGGATAAGATGGGCGTCGGAGAGCCACCAGGGGGCCCACGAGGTAGGGGAGCACGCCCAGGGGGGCGGGCGCCCCCCACCCTCGTGAGCAGGGTGTGGGCCCCCTGGCCTTCATATTTGGCGACGATTTTTCTTTATTTATTTTAAGGTATTCCGTGGAGTTTCAGGACTTTTGGAGTTGCGTAGAATAGGACTCCAATATTTGCTCCTTTTCCGGCCCAGAATTCCAACTGCTGGCATTCTCCTTCTTCATGTAAACCTTGTAAAATAAGAGAGAATAGCCATAAATATTGTGAAATAACATGAAATAACATCCCATAATGCAATAAATATTGTCATAAAAGCATGATGCAAAATGGACGTATCATCAAGCTAAGTTTCCCTATCCTAGCTTACTCAGATCACAAATGATATAACACAGCATCAAGATAGCAAGCATAGAATAAAGGGAATAATTTCCATAGTTCATTACATGCCCCCGCGGGGTACACCATCTTTTTTTGAACTACAGGAGGAAGGAAAGGCCAACACCAAGAAGGCCCGAAGGCGTACGAACCCGGCGCCAGCGCCCCATCCTCAAGCAGCACCTCAAGCTGGCCCGTTGCTCCACCAGCTCTCCCGCAAGAGACCTGGGGCTGCGACTGGTCTTGAGTCCAACTTCGCTGGCCCCCAGCCTCATGCTGGGCTCCTCTCCAGCTTCATTGGAGCGCCGCAACGGGACGAACCGCCGACATCCTCGACCCGAGCACGACGGCGTGGAGACCGATCTTAGCCACCGCTGCTTGAGCTCTCACCCGAAGAAGAGTTACCGTCATGGGAGGAGGAGTGTGCACCGGCAAGGCCAAGCTCACCATCACCACCCTCATTGTCGCTCCCATTCTCCGGCAGTACCCCATGCGGCGGCCATCCTCCTTGAACACCCTCACATAGAGGGTCACCATGCCGTCGTACTTGAAGTGGAGGGTGCACCTTTCGTTCAGGACCCGCGTGTGGGCTAACGTCTGCCAGTCGCGGGTCAGGACCACGCTGCCGGAGGCGGCGACCTCGGTCCCAACCACGAAGCTCTATTGCAGCAGCCAGAGGCCTGCAGCTAGAGGCCGTCAAGCCCCGAGGAAGGAAGCTCACCGAGGAAGAAACACCAAAGCTGGAGCGGGGTGCCAGCCGGGCTCTCCGACCACACCATGAATTCAGGGAGCAAGTCTAGCAAGGAGAAGCGCGGCCGAGGCGGGCGCACGATCACGTCGCGCCTCCCCTTGTCATGGGGGCTGCCCCAGAGCCAGCGACCCCTGCCGTGAGGAGAGGTGTCGTCGCGTGAACCAAGAGAAGCGACGGCTCTGGGGGGTGCACGCTCGCGCCCCCTAGGGGCCGCCGAAGGAGTCGTTGGATGCTTATGGGGATGACCGCAGCCTCTCTTGGGAGGCGGAGAGGCTAGTCCCTTCTCGGAGTCCTTTCCTTTCTCGGCCGCTGAAAACCTCCTCAGTGACGCCATGGGAGCAAGATGGACAAGAGGAGAAGCGGGCGGAAGCTAGACGAAGAAGAGATGGGCGAGGGTTTCTGCCCCTCCCGCACATTTATAGCCAAGGGAGGCCAACCGCCGGCCTCCACGACCTAGTGCCATCATGATCTTCTGCATGCAGCATCGTCCCGTCAAGTCGAACAGTTGCCAAGGCAGCATGGGGAAGTGGAGTCACCCATGTCCCATCAGTCGCCATGCGTCGTCAAGGCCACATGCGGTTAGGGCCTGCGATGCTCCACACTTGCCCTTTGGGTTCGCCTGGAAGCCAAGTCCGAGCGCACCTTGGGCCCGGGGGCTACTATCGGTGTTCTGGATATAGGGGTATCCAGCCCTGCCTGCCTGCGTCCCACCACGTGGATCCAACAATGGCCTGGTACACTACAAAAAAAATACACTTCCGTGATGATACGTGTTTGTCACAGTAGGTCGTGTTTTCTGTCATACATGTACAACCATGATGATTTTATGACAAAATCAAGATAGTCATACCTGTGCTGTCGTAGAAGTGTTCCATGACATTACCAAAATTATCATCACGGAAGTGTCCACTTCCATGACGATAAATCGCGCGTCACAGAAGTGCTTTCGTCAAGGGTGACCGACACGTGGCATCCACCGTAATGAAACGCCGTTAAGCTATCATGTCGGGTTTTGGATTCGATAATCCGTTAACATCCCCGACCAATGGCAATTTTCCACGTGTAAAATCATCATTGGCTGGAGGAAACACGTGTCGGCTCATTGCTGGGACAGATGTTATCCACTCATTGGACAGAAGGCGCCTATGATACATCGACATGTGGCATGACCCAACAGAGGCCCATTCCTGTGAAAAGGCCGGCCCGTTTGACTTGGTCAAAAGGTGGCGGACCAGCCCACGGAAAGCCTGTTAACGGCCTGTTCGCATATAGCCCATTTACAACCCGCTAACCCAAGTCCCATTATGCCATATTCGAATTAGGCCCAATAGCGTCATCTGGGCCATCCAATATGATTCCAGCCCCTTTTCACTTCTAGCCCATGTATGGACCATGACGTCTTTCGGCCCATATGAGGCCCTATGTAACTCTTGGCCTATTAACGGCCCGTGGTGAAACTGGCCCATAATGAACAGTGTATCACTTTACACCCATTGACGGCCCATGGTGAAACTGGCCCGTAAAGAATAGTGTATCACTTTATACCCATTAACGACCCGTTATTCCGTTGGGCCGTTTCCAGCCCATGTTATCTTTCGGCCTTCACAGAGCCCATCTATTCTTGGGCTCATTTCCAGCATTAGTTTACTTACAGCCCGTTACTGTCATTTTCTGCTTGTGGGCCAAATTCAGCCCGTGGTTACAGTCAGCCCGTTTGTGATCCGTTAATACGTTGGGCCATTTTCAAAGCGTCATCAAATATGACCTATTAACGATGGCCCGTTATGGTCGGCCCATGAACGGACGATTCCAACTCTATCCCGTTTACGGCCAGAATGCAGTCTGTTTGGCCCATGTTTGGCCAATCGATCATATGGCCCGTACAAGGCCTATTGATGATACGACCCGTAGAAGGCCCATTGTTTCTACGACCCGTAGAAGGCCCATTGTTTCTACGGCCCTTAGAAGGCCCACTGTTTCTACGGCCCGTAGAAGGCCCACTGTTTCTACGGCCCGTAGAAGGCCCACTGTTTCTACGGCCCGTAGGAGGCCCAATATCACTACAGTAAATATTAGCCCATGGTTATTGTGGCCTAGTTTTAAAAAATAGGTTATTGCAGCCACTAGCAAATCACGGAAAAAGAACTGCACTGACTACATGCAAACAAATAAACAAGACAACAAGGAAATAAATAAGCAAGCAACTTACACTAGGCTATCACGGCCATTACACATATTACATCCACTGGGCATCAAAGTTCGCCACCAGTGCAAATATAGGGAACACATCAGCATATAAACGCCGCAGCAAAACAAGTCCAGAACTCAAAACACTTCAGAAGAGCTCAAGAAACAATATCTTGGGTACCCATAATGCTGGCAAGATGTTTAGCAAGCTTATTAACTTTCTCTTGTTTGGCTCTTAAGTCCTCCAGCACTTGCTGTTACACCAGAAAGTATGCGTCTGAATTCTGCAGGGACTTCCTCAGTCCTTCGGCTTCCTATCTCATAACATCTGATCAATGTCTTTCAACTTGAAGTTGAGACTCAAGAAGCTGAACTGATTCATGCAACGAGTTCGAAGAGCTGGTGCCAGTAGTGGTAGCCAGTAACTCGAACACTACATCAAGACAGGACTTTGGGGTTGTCTCAGTGTCTTCAATATGGTTTTTATCAGCTTTCTTGGAGACCAACAGGGATGTCTCACTATCTTGAACCTTATATGCATTACTTCCTTTACCATTGCATAACAGGGTACTCTTCTCCAATATTTTATCCGCGTTCTAAAAGAGAAACAAATAAACACATCTCAGGTTACAATGTAGTATATGAAACTCATTTTGGTAAACCAGTTCAGTAGTAAGGTGGACAGGATAACAACATGAAACAAACATATATCTATGTAGTATGGTCATTGTATGGTCTATATCATTCTAGTTTATGTTGCCAAATCAAGATAGATACAATTCGAATCATATCTATTTAAGACAAAGCAGCATAGACAAAATATAAGTGTGGGAAACTACACATCAGTAACAACACTTGTAATGTGCATGACATGAGAACATAACTGTTTATTCAATTGAAACTGAAATCAACATAGAGCAAGTTACAACAGCAAAAAGCCAAACACGTTGAAGATACAGGTTTAAAACATACGTGTTGCGCCATTGGAGTTTCAATTGCATCCTTCAAATTTGAAATTAGTTGGTATCAATAAATATAGTGATGCAAGAGCAAAGTAGTATGAACCATAGCTACGGAACCTGACCCGAGAACAATTCTTCTTCTGCTTTAAGCGTTGACTTTGGGTTCAGAGTGGTGGTCCTCATGATTTGGGCACTGCAGTTGCCTTACTAACTGCTCGTGTTTGGGTGCTCTGTGGTGGAGACGGTGTTGTGTCAACGGGAACTGGGTGTCTATCTGCTGGGGTTGGGGTTAGAAGGGATGTAGCTGGTTCTATGTCCAACTGGGTAGGGGTACAATCTGCATGAGCGTGGGTTATGTGTGGTGGGGCTGGTTCTTGGGCAAGTACAACCATGGTTCTATCTGCATCGACAGGTAGCACGATCTTTTCTGAAGACCGTGTTTTTACTCCCACAGATACTGCCATCACTCCCTCCAATTGAAATGGCTGATAAACAAGAAAAGTAATTGAATGTACAGACATTGTAAGATAGACAGGTGCAATGGATAGTAGGGAAGAAAACAGGGCATGAAATAATTCACATTTATGTTGTCTAAGCAAACAGAATAGCAGGACATAATTTCACATATATGATGGCTAATTAAAGAGGATAGCGTGACACAATTTCACATGTATGATGGCTAACTAAACATGATAGAATGACATACTTCAAAATATGATGACTATGTAAACATGATGACATGATACAACTATACGATGTGTCTATTAAAGTGGTTGGCATGCCATAAATCACAAACATGCCGCCAATGGAAACATGATGGCATGATATAATTCACGGATAGAATGACATAATTTAAAATATGATGACTATGTAAACAGGATGAGATGATATAACTATATTATGTCTTTAGAAAATGGGTTGGCATGCCATAATTCAGATACATGTTGTCTATGTAAACATCATGGCATGACATAATTCAAATATATTGATTTATATACTAAGGAAGTGAGCAGAGGGCAATCGCATATATGATGTGTCAACTAAGGAGATGGCATTCAATATTGTGTATATGATGTAAAAACTAAGCATTGCAATACAACATATGCATTATATGAGTAATATAACCCTGCCAAGTTTGAGCATACACCTTAGGGGGATAATAGGACTGGTCATCTGCCTCTGAATCCTCCTCTAAAGAGCTATCTGTAACCAGCAAGATATCTGCTTCAGCAGGTAGCATTGTCTGCTCTAAAGACCTTGTTTTCACTCCAGATTTCTCCATCACCAATTCAAATGGCTGATGCACAGGAAGAGCAGTTGAATATACAAACATTGTCGACAAAAGCAAAGAGAAATACAAAAAAAGGACGACATGATATAATTCACATATATGACGCTTGCCTAAACAGCATGGCATTGCATAATTCACATACATAATGCCTTGCAACAAGATAACATTGCATAATTCACATATATAATGTCTTGCAACAAGATGGCATTGCATAATTCACATATATGGTAATTAGACACTAAACATGTGGCATTCACACAAAGCATATCTTAACTAAGCAAATGACATAGCAATGCAAGATACCATACGCACGATATGAGCAACATAACCCTGCAAAGTTAGGGCATGCACCTCGGGGAGGGGGGGGATATGACTGGTCATCTGTCTCTGAATCCTCCTTTGAGGAGCTATCGGTAACCAGCAAGACATGCGCTTCATTAGATAGCATTGTCTGCTCTGAAGACCTTGTTTCCACTCCAGATTTTTCCATGACCGTGTCGAATGGCTGATGCACATGAAGAGTAATTTAATGTACTAAAATTGTTGACAAATTTAACATGTAATAAAAAACATGATGGCATGATATAATTCACATATAAGATGACTGGCTAATCAGGGTGGCATTGCAAAATTCACATATATATATATATATATGATGCCTGGGACAAGATGGCATTGCATGATTCACATATACGATAAAGAAACTAAACACATGGCATTGACACAAAGCATGTCTAAACTAAGCAGATGACAACTTTAATGTATACAGTAAGTAATGCAAGGCATCATATGCATGATATTACCAACATCAGCATGCCAAGTTAGAGCGAAGACCTCATGGGGTAAATAGGAGTGGTCTTCTCCTTCTGAATCCCCCTCAGAACAATTATCTTCCTCTTGATTACGATCCGAAATGGGTGGAGGGGGGGCTGCCTTTGCACCCACCATGGAACGACGTCTGCATGAAATTTTATTGCCACGCAAGGCTCGTCTCTTTTGCTCTACATGATCAGTCCCATTGTGTACAATAACTAGCATGCATAGGAATAAAACATAGTGAGATTATGTAAGGAGTGCATGCACAAATCCAGAGTGATGGTAGCAAACTGTGGATAGACCCAAAACCAATGATAGCAGGCAGATAATAGCTTCAGTTAAAAAATATAGATAATGGCTCCTTTAATGCTTGTTTGCACCCAACATGAAACTCATAGTAGGCACCGGAGATTAAAGAGATAGTAGACAGATAGTACTAATTGCTACCCAAATATGTACCCCACAACCATTTAAAAACTCAAGTTTTAGCATTAGTTTGGAGCTGACTCTGAGTCTAATAGGTGAACACGACGATAATGTAGCATGTCATCATATTAAGCGACGCATAATGTAAGCAGACACGGAAGAGTGCGACCTCTCTTGCGGACCCTTGTAGTCCTCAAGGTCATCTGCTCAGTTGATGATGGTAATGTAGTTGTCATGGCTGCCGGCAGCGGGGAAGAAGATCTGAGGCGGCGAAAGACAGTCTGGAGAGTGGATCCCTGCCGTGGTGAACCCTTCCATCGTTGGAGCAGCTGAGCTGGGGTGGAACATAGCGCCGCAGGAGCAGGACAAAGCACACAAGGTTTTCTTTGACACATATCTGTAACAGAAGTAATTGAGTAAGGGATTGTTTAAATTTGAGGATTCTAACAATGCAGGGATAGGAAATAGACAGGAATAGGATAGGAATGCACGTGCAAAACAGAGAATTTAAAAACACAGGATTTCTGCCAATCTGGGTGTTTGATTCACAACAATTGGAAGATCACAGGATGCAAAAAAGCATGGTGAGATTAAGTGAAACCACAAGAAAATGTACGGTTATAATGTTATTATGCTACCATCTCTTAGTCTTGTGCTTGATGAATAGGAATATGAAAAGGAGGATAAGTGGAAATTAAAATTCCTACGGTTTTTCTTTCAAGGAGACACTAAAGTAACAAATCCTAGAGTTTTCCTTTGCTCCATTCCTTTGCACCAAATTCATGAAAAGTAGTACCATAGGAAACTTTCCAATTCCTATGTTTTTCATTCACTTTTCCTTTCAAGCACTGGCGATTCTAGTAGACAGGCTTGAGCAAGGAAAATCCTACACTAAAAAAATGTTTTTGTGCTACTTCTATTACTTTGGACCCAGGCCACTGACATACTAGCTCAACTCCCAGGCCCATCGACAAATGCACAGCTCAAACACGCAGAGATAAATAATGATGGCATTCAAGAGAGTCCATCACGGATAGCTAAGTTGCCTGGTACCTCACTGCTTGTCATATAGTAGGATAAAATAATCGTATTTCCCGTTACTACGAGTGCTTAGTGGACAATATATATAACATGTAGAGTAAAAAAGAGATGCAAGAAGTGTACAACCTCTTTGGCGAAGCCATGTCGATCTCAGCGTGATTGGGTTGGTCGGTGAGGATGCTCCGGCTGACTTGGCTGTCGGAGGAGGGGAAGAAGATCTTAGGTGTTTGGAGATGGAGCCCAAGGTACTGCTCCACTGTGATGGAGGGTTTCATCGTTGGAGCAGCTCTGGTGAGTTTTACGACGCCGAGGCTGAAGCAGGACAAGAGAGACAACGAACAACATTAACCTGAGTGGAATTATAATAGCATCTCCAATACATGACATAAAATACATAACCACAAAGTGCTAGATGTAAAATACATCAGCCGCTCATCTCTGAACTTAATTGTCGAAACTGAATTTAACTATTGAAACTGAACTTAACTACAGAAACTGAACTTAACTGTCGAAGCTGAATTTTGCGGTCGAAACTGAATTTTGCTGTCGAAACTGAATTTTGCTGTCGAAATTGAATGCACTAGCAAGGTGAGGCTACACGTCGGTCGGCTGACTTTTTCATCTCCGGTTAGTCGATTTTGCAGCCGTTGGATACAAAATCAAGGGCCTGTGGTTCATCTTTAACCTCCACTCCACTGAGCCGCCAGCCACCACCGGCCAAACAACACCCACCCCCCGTAACCCACGGCCGGCGGTGCGCCGCCCCGCCCGCCCCGAAAACACTCCCCACCGCCGGTCCACCACCGTCCCGTCCATCCCTCTAGCCCCCCCGGTGCCGAGCTTTTTCTCCGGCGATCCCCACGCTACCGCCCTGCCACCGCCGGCGACCACCGCCCCACCCTGAACCCTAAGATAGATAGTGGGGTACCTCTCCGGCGAGCCCCCCTCCCCGCTGCGGCTGGTTCCTCCTTCACCCCGGCGAGCCCCCCCCCCACCCCCTGAAAATCGACTGACCCAAAAGTCGATTCAGTCGACTGAAGTGTCCCTAAATCGGAGTAGCATCGCAAGCAAGAGCAAGAGCGAGAGCAGCAGCGCGAGCAAGAGCAATAGCAATAGCAAGAGCAGACCAGGCAGGGGACCGAGAGCAAGAGCAGAGCAGCAGCGCGAGCGAGAGCTAAAGCAGAAGCAGCTCCTACTGATGTGGACGTCGCCGCCGAGGGAGCGACGCCGTGGAGGAAGTGGCCGGCGACGCCACCGTGGATGGAGCCGCGCCGTGTCGGCTCGGGACCGAGCGCCGGCAGCACCGTGAGATTGAATTAAGAAGAAAATGCGCTGATTAGTGTACAACCTCTTTGGTGGCGCCGATTAGGATGCAACTTCATCCGAGGAAACGACGATGATGATGCTCTTCCGGTGGTGCAGGTGAAGACGATGGTGTCGGAATGGAGGTGGCGCGAAAGACGAGGGGAACATCGGGGCAGCTCCTTGGAGGTGGAGGACGGGGTGGCTGAACCGGCGGGGCGACGAGATCGACGATGGATCCTCATCCAGTACGGTGGATGAGGGACGTCGAGGTGTTGATGTGGACGACGTCATCGGGGAAGAGGCTCTGGCTGGGTGGCGAATGGAGCAGGGTGTGGGGCTTCGTCATGGGTTTTCGCGGCCTCGGTGTACGAATGGGTGGGCGGATGGGATGTCAGTGGGGAACCATGGCTTAGGGACGCGCTTGTCCGAAATGTGGGGTAAGTTACAAAAGTACCCCCACCGATTTGAGGCGCTTCTTTCGGTTCAGGGGTACCACGGGCATTTCGTGTGTCGGGATTTCACAGGAGGTGGGAGTTTTCGCACGCGTTGTAATTTCGGAATAGCAAGGCGCGGGTTGAGTGGAGGGAGTTGTCAGAGCACGACGAGACAAAGATATATCTTAAATATTTCAGGCTAACAAGGCGCGGGTTGAAGAGGCGGGAATTTTGCAGCACGATAGACAGAGACGCTAGCATGAATTTTCGGCATAGCCAGGCGCGGCTTGAAATTTTAGAATAACAAGCTTAACGTGTACCAAAAAAAGAAAATTTGCACCTCAACACGCACAACACACACAAACACCATTTAGACTAGAGTAAGGTACATGTGCATTGCACGCATGAGATTTGGCAACCAAATTATGAATAAATACCACATTATAGCATGTAAGCTTTGAGTCATATATGCATGATGTAGATGTTCGTTTAATTCTTATAGATCATTTCATTCAAAATCATCTAGTTTTTATAAGAAAGCTAATCTATTTTAAGAATCATGGAATTGTGCGTTGTAAGACATAAAGTAAAACCAAATAATGGCAAATCATGTAGAAAAACATTTGGGCAATTCTGATACGGAAGATTCTAGAACAAATAAGAAGTGCTTGTTTTTTGATGTTTGTGCATTATGCTTAAGTTCAACCATGGAGTCTTCTAGATTATACATGTGGCGAAATCTGGTGGAATCTAGATGATATCCAACGGCCAGTAGTGCTCAAATTTGCCATCTTTGGACCATCGGATTCGCCTCATCCAACGACCATCTTTCAAAGTTAAAGATACCCGCACACAATATAAAAATATATATAATATATAATATATATATATATATATTATATATAGGGGTATAGATATAGATATGTGATGCGAAAGCCGCCCATCATCTCCAATTAGAATAGTGTGTCCATGCACGGATGCGACGTGGCCAAATGATGTCTACCATCGGTATCTCAAATTCAAATCAATCTAACCTTGTTCAATGTGTATACATTACAGCATGCTCGTTTCCAAACCACACCGCGCAGATCTCCATTATATTCATGCATGCATGGGTTTCAAAC
Source organism: Triticum aestivum (assembly GCF_018294505.1). Lineage (NCBI taxonomy): Eukaryota > Viridiplantae > Streptophyta > Magnoliopsida > Poales > Poaceae > Triticum > Triticum aestivum. The sequence continues at coordinate 513,404,232 of NC_057804.1, forward strand.
ATCAGGATCTCTTATTCAAATATTTGAATTCAACTTTACATTGATTATGACCTCACTTAGTCTTTTACACCCACACTGTCGTCTTCTCTTTATATTTGTACCACTAACTTTCTCTCATTCATGCATGCACACACACTACCAGTCGGCATTATCCATCGCCCACATGCAATCTTTTTCTTCAGGTTGGTCTCCCATGAAGGCACACACCCACACACATCCCACCTCTCCATCATATTGGGCATTCTTTATCTCTCACGCGTGCATGCGCAACGATCGATGTTCCTCTAGAATGTGTGTATATAGCTAGGTCTTTCATAGTTTTCCACACAAACTGATTAATCGATATATCTAGTGAGCTCTCACCCTCTTTCCCACGTCCACATCGATCAATCTATACCTCTTTATATAGGATTAACATATATAGCTAATACACCCACATTAATTATATATCCAACGCCCCCCTCTCATCATCCATGCCTTCCGCTTCATCTCTCAGACGCGTGCACAATGGCGAAGACAGGGGGCAGTAAGGGCCCTGCCCCCCCTAACATCACTATATATCGAGGCTAATATGAATGTGATCATTAGCCAATTGTTGCTAAAAATGGTTTAAGTTCATGAATTGACCCTCCTAGTAAAGGACTAGTGTCGGTGTCAAAACCGGCGGATCTCGGGTAGGGGATCCCGAACTGTGCGTCTAGGCGGATGGTAACATGAGACAAGGGACACGATGTTTTTACCCAGGTTTGGGCCCTCTCGATGGAGGTAAAACCCTACTCCTGCTTGATTAATATTGATGATATGGGTAGTACAAGAGTTGATCTACCATGAGATCAGAGAGGCTAAACCCTAGAAGCTAGCCTATGGTATGATTGTTGTTCGTCCTACGGACTAAACCTCTCCGGTTTATATAGACACCGGAGAGGGCTAGGGTTGCACAGAGTCGGTTACAATGGGAGGAGATCTACATATCGTATCGCCAAGCTTGCCTTCCACGCCAAGGAAAGTCCTATCCGGACACGGGACGAAGTCTTCAATCTTGTATGTTCATAGTCCGGGAGTCCGGCCAAAGGTCATAGTCCGGCCATCCGGACACCCCCTAATCCAGGACTCCCTTAGTAGCCCCTGAACCAGGCTTCAATGACGACGAGTCTAGCGCGCAAATTTGTCTTCGGCATTGCAAGGCGGGTTTCTCCTCCGAATACTTCATAGAAGATGTTGAACACAAGGATAGTGTCCGGCTCTGTAAAATAAGTTCCACATACCACCGTAGAGAGAATAATATCTGCACAAATCTAATCTGCTGATGTATTCCGTAGCGTGACGTCATGCCACAGCTAAGCCTTTATTCGAATTGTTTTACTGTCCCACCTCAGCGTGTTTAGCGAGGCGGTTTTCTTGGCACGTCTTGTCAAAGCAGAGATCGTGTCCCCTTATTCCGGGATTCTCATCAATACGGGCGTGGGTAACCCAACCGCGCCATCAATCGCGGCTCTTGGGAGATAAGCGAGATTTACTAGGCTTGTGGGGGCACACAGTTTCGGCCGCCCATATAAGGGGATAAGAATTCACCCTTTCAATCTACGCCTTCTTCCTCCTTTGCTTATCCATTTCCGCGCACTCGAGCTCCAGCGCCCAAGTCCGCACTTCCCACCTCAACCTTCTCCAATCATCTCCGGAGCGGGAGGTAGATGGATGTCCTCCACCGTCACGGAGGGGCACATCAAAAAGTTGAGGAAAGCCGGATACTTGTCTAACGACATTGCGCACCGGCTCCCATATGAGGGGCAACTCATCCCCTCCCCTAGGCCCCATGAGAGGGTGGTGTTCCTCACCCATTTCCTCCGCTGACTGGGCTTCCCACTTCACCCATTTGTCCGGGGGCTCATGTTCTACTATGGCCTGGATTTCGATGATGTAGCCCCAAACTTCATCCTCAACATCTCGGCGTTTATCGTCGTGTGCGAGGCCTTCCTCCGTATCAAACCCCACTTCGACCTATGGCTGAAGATCTTCAGCGTCAAGCCGAAGGTCGTGGGAGGCCGGCAAGTGGAGTGCGGAGGCGCAATGGTGGGAAAGATGCCCAACGTCACATGGCTCGAGGGCTCCTCCGTGGAAACCATAAAAGGGTGGCAATCGGGGTGGTTCTACATCACCGAGCCGCGTGACCCTGAGTGGGCAGCGGCCCCCGAATTCCAATCTGGCATTCCCACACGGCTCACATCTTGGAAAGAGATGGGCCTGTTGTGGGGAAATCCGGAAGAGGTGACCGGACTCCAAACCTGCGTCCAAGACCTAGTGAACAAGAAGGTCAAACTTGTCAACGTAGTCCATGCCATGCTCTTCTGTAGGATCCTCCCGTGTCAACGACGGGCCTTCAACTTGTGGGAGTTCGACCCGGCCCAGCACCAGACTTTGTCCAGGCTCTTCGACACAAAGCACGAGGATGCCTGGAAGGTGCTATTCAAGAGCTCCGAGGTCTCCCCTCCCGTCACCGAGGATCACGGATTCTGCGCCAAGCACCAAGCCATCGAAGTAAGCTTGTTTTTATCCTTTACAGGACACTTGATTTTCATAGTTTGACTCTATGCAGGATCTAAACTCCCGCTCCTTTGACAGGACTGGAAGAGGACGTCCAAACAGTTTGACTGTCCAGCTCCTTTACCCGAAGGCCCAGCAGATGCACGCTTGACGAAGCTGCTGGTTCCGGCACCTCATGTGGTACCGGAGAAGAAGGCCAAGAAGAAGGCCACCGGGACTCGAAAGAGTTCCCGGTGCCTGGTGGTGTCGGATTCATCGCCCGACGACCCCGAAGCGCCCTCCGCCTCCGAAGACGAGGAGGAGGAAGAAGAAGCCTCTCCCCCTCCAGCGGGGGGTGGAAAGAAAAGGAAGGCCGCCCCAACTGGGGAGGCCGGAGGGTCCAAGAAGGGGAAGACCCTTCTTCCGGACTACGCCTCCGACGCCGACGATGGCGGAGAGGAATGGCCATCCAGGGCCAAGCCCCTGGCAAAATCGTAAGCATCCGGATACCAGAATAACTCATGGCGTTCCTCTATTGTGCAGTACCTTCTGACGCCGAATTCAATCATGCAGTCCGCCCAAAGCTCAGCTCGACAATTCGTCGAGTGGCTCCCTGGGTTCGTCGGATGTGAACATCGCTTCACTTTCGACTGCTACCTCCCCTGGCCCTACGAACGATGCCGAGGTGGAGTCCCAAAAGGGGCTAAACTAGGAGGAGGTGGTCCTGGAGGCGCTGCAAGGCGACCTCCCGGACCCTAGGCCCAAAGGGGATGAAGCCCTAGAGGGATCTAAGTCCGGCCCTGGGCCGGACACCGCTCCGGAACCTTCAGTGGTTCCAGAGTCTGGCAGGTGGCCCCCTCGCAAGGAGGGCAAGCCTACAACACCGGCGGCCTCCATCCAACTGGAGGCGCCGGACAATTTGCTGGAGGTGCTTAACGGCGCCTCCATCGACGAGGAGCACCGCGCTATTATGAGTGCGGTGATCTAGAAGGTTCAATCTGCCAAGAGCGGGCTGACAGAAGCCTGTACCAGCCTTCTAACTGGTTTCGAGGTATGTATTTAAAACATGTAATAATGTTACCGCATAGACAGTAGCCCCTGATGCTCAGTTTGGCGTTCGGAAAGAAAAGCCGGACTGAGGATCTGAAAAGATATACGCAGGAGTCTAACAGAAATATGTCAATATGGGAATGCAGGCTACGCTGCTGACCTCTGCCGCACTGACTACGGAGGTTGATGCATTGAAGCAGAGCCTCGAGCGGTCCGAGAACGAGCTCGGCCTTGCCAAGAAGAAGCTCGAGGAGAAAGAAGGTATATAGTACCTTATGTAAGTGTATATATAAATACCTGGTTCCAAATAATGACAGGACCAATGTGAATGTTACAGGGGCCACAACCGAGGTGGCGACCCTGAAGGAAGCGCTTTCCAAGGCTTTCCATGGAGCGCTCCGAGCGAGAGAAACAAGAGGCGCAGGTAGCGGAGGTGTGGCAAGAGCTCAATGCTCTTGTGAAAAAACATGAGAGTTTAGAGCTTGACTCGAAGACTCGAGAGTCCGAGCTTGCCTCGGCACTTGAAAGCGCCAAATCTGCCAAGGCCGAAGCCCAGAAAGCCCTCCAGGAAATTGAGGCAATGAAAAGGATTGCGGAGGGTAAGGCATTCTTTATGCAAAGCAAGCATGTGAAAGTAAATTACCTGTTACTTACCCGAATCCAGAGCTCTCCAGGAGCATTCGTAGATCTGCCCCGTAGTGTATCCGACGCCATCACATTCTACCGGGCCGAGGAAGGGAGCTCGACGGAGAAGGTGTTTTGGTCCCAGTATGCTAGGGCCGGACACCCGGTGCCCATGAGCGACCAGCTGAAGCAGGTGGTCGAGCTTCATAAGGCAGCCGAACAGGCCATGAAGGCCTGATAGGCTGGCTGTGGCATGGGGAGGCCATGCCTTTGAGCTACTTTGGGCTGGTGCGGCGGCTGGTGGATGCCTGTCCCCGGCTTGAAGTCATCAAGCGCTCCGTTTGCATCGAAGGCGCCCGTAGGGCTTTTGCCCGTGCTAAAGTGCACTGGGGCAAGCTGGATGCTGAGAAGCTGGTGACAGAGGGGCCACCGGAGGGGAAGGAGCATCGCAGGCCCGAGATGTATTATGAGGGCATCCTGAAGGGTGCCCGTCGTGTGGCGGATGAATGTACCAGGGATGTAATTTTTGAGTAAACTCGCTCGTGTTTATCCTGTGCGCTGAAAACTTGTTCATATGCGCTAAGAAACGATTTTTGAATTTAAAATATTACCTTCTGTGTGGTTATTTATTAAATCTGAGAGATGCAAGTCGTCGGCTTCTACCCCCATGCCATGAGTTCTGGGGTGTTCGGGATAAACCTGAGCGCTCTTGTTCCCATTCTTGGGTCCATCGAGGGAGGCGCTCAGCACAACGAACAAGGCAATCGGACTTATAATGCTTTATCACTCTCACTTAGCCATAGAATTCAATAATTTTAAATTTCGGTGAAGCCCCTAGTATTCGGAAGACCGAGTTCGGGGCGCTATCCACGCCTAGGCCGGACAAAGCCAGCTCCTCGCTCTAAGCGGCATAAGTCTTTAAGGACTCGAAAAACCTCTCGAACAGCGACCGGTCTCTCGCCCTATCATGACAGTCAATTTTAGCTTTCTCTACTGAGGTGTTAACCTAGCTCAACTTGGGCACAATCGCAGTAGTTCTCCCAGCGCTACCTTAGCCGACATAGCGGAACGTAAGGTACCAAAACATGGGAGCCGAGCAAACCCAACTATTGACCCAAGACATGATTCGGAGCCGATGCATATAATGCTATAAGTTCGGGGTGCCGCACTCATGAGAGTGTTTGGTCTTCTCACACCGTATTATGGGGTACTTAAGCCCCTGGTGTATTGGCCATACCAAAGTGTATGGTTGCATAATGTCATAACTGAACATATTTATATAAAAAAAGAGTGCAATAATAGACAAGAGCTATGTATTGTTTATTAAAAGGGCTGCTATGAGAGTAGGACGATACAAATAGTGTGATACGCAAGAGATGGGATTATTTGACATGTCCCCCTCTAGGGGCAAGCTGCGAGACTTTAAGTAAGACAGGTATTTAGCTCGTTATAGAGACCACCTGGACATTTGACGTGGCCTGTTGTCTCCCTAGCTGTTGCATCGTGTGTTCAGTGATTGTACTGCCGGACAGGCCTTCCGAATAGTGGAGTCCTGGAAGTATATAAAAAAGGAAGAAATGGCAAAATCGGGAGCCCCTAGTGCGGTTGAGCCACATTCTGGGCCTGGCCGTGGTTGTGCCCCTCCCCTTATGCCCATGGTATTTCCAGAGCGTAATTATGTATGCGTGGTACTAGTATCGAAATCTCGCGAGGGCTGGGGTTGGGGCCGCACTGCTATGCTTGCTCGGAACGTGCCAGAAGGTTTTGTTGTAGGTTACTTCGGGCGCATTTGACGTTGTCCGGACGTTTAACAGCCGGACTGGAGAATTGCCTTGTGAGGCTACTTTGTACTTCCGCCGCCAGGGCCGCCGTGTGCTCCTCTGTTCGGAGAGAGTGTTTGGTGTTTCCATTGACCGTAATGACTCCGCGAGGGCCTGGCATCTTGAGCTTGAGATATGCGTAGTGCGGCACCGCATTGAATTTTGCAAATGCGGTTCGTCCAAGCAGGGCGTGATAGCCATTGCAGAACGGGACTATGTCGAAGATTAACTCCTCGCTTCGGAAATTATCCAGGGATCCGAAGACCACTTCAAGCGTAACTGAGCCTGTACAGCTGGCTTCTACACCTGGTATGACGCCTTTAAAGATCGTCTTTGTGGGTTTAATCCTTGAGGGATCTATACCCATTTTTTGCATTGTATCCTAATAAAGCAGGTTCAGGCTGCTGCCGCCGTCCATGAGGACTCTAGTGAGGTGAAATCCCTCAATGATTGGGTCTAGAACCAATGCGGCGAATCCGGACGAATGCTAGTGGGGTGGTCCCTTCGATCAAAAGTGATCGGGCAGGAGGACCATGGGTTGAACTTTGGGGCGACTGGCTCCAATGCATAGACGTCCTTGAGCGCACACTTCCGTTCCCTTTTGGGGATATGGGTTGCGTATATCATGTTCACCGTCCGCACTTGTGGGGGAAAGCCCTTCTGTCCTATGTTGTTCGGCGGCCGGGGCTCCTCCTCGTCATCGCTATGCAACCCCTTGTCTCTGTGTTCGGCACTTAACTTGCCTGCCTGCTTGAACACCCAACAATCCATGTTGGTGTGATTGGATGGTTGTTCGGGGGTGCCGTGTATCTGGCACGAGCGGTCGAGTATCCAGTCTAAACTGGACGGGCCTGGAGTATTTCTTTTGAATGCCTTTTTCTGCTGACCGGGTTTAGAGCCTCTGAATCCGGCATTAACTGCCGTATCCTCAGTATTGTCGCTGTTAATGCGGCGCTTGTGCTTGTTACGACGCGACCTGCCATTGTTGTCCTTGATATCCGAATTACCAGGGCTCTTGGTCATGTTATTGCTACGAGCTAGCCAGTTGTCTTCTCCCGCGCAAAAGCAGGTCATGAGTGTCGTGAGGCCTGACATAGATTTCGGCTTTTCCTGTCCTAGGTGCCGGGCAAGCCATTCATCTCGGATGTTATGTTTGAAGGCTGCAAGGGCCTCTGCGTCCGGACAGTCGACTATTTGATTTTTCTTGGTTAGGAACCGCGTCCAGAATTGTCTGGCCAATTCCTCTGGCTGCTGAATTATGTGGCTTAGGTCATCGGCGTCTGGTGGTCGCACATAAGTGCCCTGGAAGTTGTCAAGGAATGCGGATTCCAGGTCCTCCCAGCAATCAATTGACTCTGCTGGCAAGCTATTAAGCCAATGCCAAGCTGGTCCTTTAAGCTTGAGCGGGATGTATTTGATAGCATGTAGATCATCACCACGGGCCATGTGAATATGAAGGAGATAATCCTTGATCCATACCGCAGGATCTATTGTGCCATCGTATGATTCGATGTTTACGGGTTTAAAACCCTCGGGGATTTGATGATCCATTACTTCATCTGTGAAGCATAGTGGGTGTGCGGCGCCTCTGTACTGGGCTATATCACGACGTAGCTCGGATGAACTTTGTCTGTTGTGTTCGGCCTGGCCGTATTTTCCATATCCGACGTGACGGTTATCGTCACGTGTCGTGGGGCGCCCACACGATCCGTAGATCAATCTTGTTTGCCTTCCCTTGTCCTCCAATATGTCTCGCAGGTCTTATGCATTTCCCCGCGCCTTGGTACTTTTTGAGCGGCGCCGGGGTGCAGCTTGAGTTGAGGGCCGAAAGGCCTCTCTGTCGCGGCCATGGGGTGGCCGATCGGCCGCATCATACGCTGGTGATGTAGGTTTAGTTCCTTCCTCCTCTAGTTGGGGTAGCAGCCTGCGCTTTGGGTAGCTCTAGGAGGGGCGTTCGAGTTTGTACTCTTTGGCCGCCAGGACTTCAGTCCATCTGTCGGCTAGCAAATCTTGGCCAGCTCTAAACTGCTGCTGTTTTTTCTTGAGGCTTCTTGCAGTGGCCATAAGCCTGCGTTTGAAACGCTCTTGTTCGACGGGATCCTCTGGCATGACAAATTCATCGTCGTCGAGGCTTGCCTCGTCTTCGGAGGGAGGCATGTAATTGTCGTCCTCGACCTCTCTATCTGCCGCTCTCTTATGAGGGCTGGCTTCTCCATCCTCCTGCGCTGAATCCTGCTGCACGAGGTTGTCTTCGGCACTGTCCGGGGTGTTATTGTCTCCGGTGCCGGAATCACCGTTTTTGCTGTGGCGGGATTTAGAGCGGCGCCGCTGACATCGGCGCTTAGGCTCTTTCTTGGAGGGGTCATCCTCCGTTGTCCCATCGCCATTCCCTTCCTTTAGGGTGTCCACCATGTATATGTCATATGACAAGGTGGTTTTCCAGTCCCTATAAGCGCTGGTTCTTGGTCGTCTCCTTCATCGGAGTCCATACCGTCGATGTCTTCGGAGTCGAAGTCGAGCATGTCGGTTAAATCATCGACAGTGGCTACAAAGTGGGTGGTGGGTGGGTTTCAAATTTCTCCGTCGTCTGCATCCCAACCTTGCTGACCATAGTCCGGCCAGGGCTCTCCTGATAAAGAGAGAGACTTTAGTGAATTCAGGATGTCGCCAAAGGGCGAGTGCTGAAAGATGTCCGTGGCGGTGATCTCCATGATCGGAGCCCAATTGGGTTCGATCGGAAGGGATGTGGAAAATTTGGAGTTCGGAAAGGAGTCCGACACCTTGGAGTCACAAGCTTCACAAAAGACAAGGCTGGTATTCGGCTCGATCGCCATAGAGATTGCAGCCCCCGAGGCGGCGTCCAACCATCCGTCCCCGATTGGCACGGTCGGCTCCGAGCTAAGGGTCGGAGCGGACACCTGAGCGGCGCTCTGGGCATTGTCCAACGGTAGAGCTAGATCATGCCCATCATGACAGTGCGGCACACTCGGCTGTGGCTCGAATCCGTCGAAGATCAAGTCCCCGTGGATGTCAGCCATGTAGTTCAAATTTCCAAATCTGACCTGATGGCCAGGGGCATAGCTTTCGATCTGCTCCAGATGGCCAAGAGAATTGGCCCGTAGTGCAAAGCCGCCGAACACGAAGATCTGTCCGGGGAGAAAAGTCTCACCCTGGACCGCGTCGTGGTTGATGATTGAAGAAGCCATCGGGCCTAAAGGTGACGACACAGAGGAACTCTCAGTGAAAGCACCAATGTCGGTGTCAAAACCAGCGGATCTTGGGTAGGGGGTCCCGAAATGTGCGTCTAGGCGGATGGTAATAGGAGACAAGGGACACGATGTTTTTACCCAGGTTTGGGCCCTCTCGATGGAGGTAAAACCCTACTCCTGCTTGATTAATATTGATGATATGGGTAGTACAAGAGTTGATCTAACACGAGATCAGAGAGGCTAAACCCTAGAAGCTAGCCTATGGTATGATTGTTGTTCGTCCTACGGACTAAACCTCTCCAGTTTATATAGACACCGGAGAGGGCTAGGGTTACACAGAGTCGGTTACAATGGGAGGAGATCTACATATCGTATCGCCAAGCTTGCCTTCCACGCCAAGGAAAGTCCTATCCGGACATGGGACGAAGTCTTCAATCTTGTATCTTCATAGTCCGGGAGTCCGGCCACAGGTCATAGTCCGGCCATCCGGACACCCCCTAATCCAGGACTCCCTCAACTAGCAATGCTTGGCCCTCCAGCTCATTTATTTTTCGTGGCACCACCACTGCATGCAACAGTGCACGTTCTCGCCCCCTCTCTCTAAATATCGATCTCGCACTTGTGCATTCCTTCATAGTCTCCCTCCACTCGGCTCCTCGCACCATCTTCTAGCCCCCCACCGGATTTTGCCACATGTACAATCTAGCAGACTCCATGGTTGAACTTAAGCATAATGCACAAACCTCAAAACAACAGTTGTTCTCTTTTGTTCTAGAATCTTCCGTATCATAACTTCCCAAACTTGATTTCTAGTTAAATTGCCATTATTTGTTTTTACATTATGCTTTACAACGCACGGTTCCATGAATTATAAAATAGATTAAGGGCTTCTTTGATTCAAAGGATTCTCAAAGGAATTTTGGAGGATTCTAATCATTAGGAATTTTTCCTATCTTGGTTGTTTGATTCGTAGGATTGTAAACCATAGGAAATTTTCCATATGATTCATTTGCACTAGATTTAATAGGAAACATCCTATCCACTCAAACCTCTTTGAAAGAATTCTGCGTTTTTTCTATGCACAATCATACACTCGTACAATCCTGTAGGATTCAAGACGACATTCCACTATAATCCCATGTTTTTCCTATTCCCGTGTTCTTAGCTTTTTTATAAAAACTAATTGATTTTGAATGAGATGAACTATAAGAATTAAACGAAGGGCTACATTAGGCATATATGACTCAGAGCTTACATGCTATAGTGTGGTATTTATTCATAATTTGGTTGCAAAATCTGATGCGTGCAATGCACATGTACCTTACTAGTACTTCGAGTATGTGCAAAACACGTAAATTAGAATCCCAATGGCATGCTACACAGTGTTTCTCTTACAGTTCATGAGGCCACGTGGCACATGTGGAGGCATTGTCGCGACCTCCTTGCGTGGACTGATCACAGTGACGTGCTGCTGGTTCCAGAAGAATGTACTCGTCCTCCTTGAGCCATACTGGCGGTACATGCATGAAGAGAAGATGTGCACGCACGCCACACATGCACTCATTCCCTCTCACGCACACACGGGTACACGGGCGGACGCAATTTTGTACCAAGATCCACCCCATGTGATAATTTGACGCATGTAAAGTCGTTCACTTCATTGATGGTCAATTAATACAGCGCATGCAAATTGAGTGGACGTGAGGGCGGAAGAAAGACATTATTACTCCACTGCGTGCATGAGAGTAGTTAAATCGTGGGTTGCTAGTAGTACTTCCATTGGTCTCCTTCGTATTTTTTGCCATTTTTGACAGTAACATAATACTCCCTCCATTCCTAAATGTAAGTCTTTGTAGAGATTTCACTGTAAACCGCATACGGTTGTATATAGATGCATTCTAAGTCTAGATTCATTTATTTTTCTCCGTATGTAGTCCACCTAGTGGATCTCTACAAAGACTTATATTTAGGAATGGAGGAAGTATTTATGCATTTTGAGCAGTGTAGTACTTGAAATTTATGTTCCGATAAACTCATCGGGAGCCGTTTCGGGCCTCAAAACCAAAACCATCACTTAATCTTTACCTTGTTCCCATCACATTCGAAAGCCTGCTCACACCTACTAGTATGTACCAAACCTGAACGTGTTCCCACTATGCAGGTATTAGTACTAGTGCTAGTACTAAGGTTATAAAAAGGGGAACTACCTAACCGAAAATTACTCTACCTTTCCTCCTCATAAGTGCTTCTTCTTCGTCTGTCGTTGCCATGGCCGGTGAGCAGAGCTCTAGGTCGAGAACTACTCGTAACAAGGGAGCGGCAAGCAAGGCTGCGGAAAAAAGAGGGCTCGCCGCCACGCAGAGACCTCGAAAGATCTCTCACGGGCAGGCGATGGCTCCCAGGAGCGCACTAGCCGCGGAGCCGAACATGCTGAGCCGGCGAAGCTGGAGTTGTTATCCCTCGGCGGCATGCCCGATAAGCTCAATAAGCACCTCAATAGGCAGAATGAGTTCATCCAATGCTTGATGGAGTTGCTGAAGGAGAGCCTCGATGACATGCCGGCTGAGCTCAATAAGTAGGGGGAGTTGACCGCCGGCTTGGTGATGCTGCTGAAGAAGAGTATTGCCTCGGAGAAGAAGGCGACCGACGAAATCCTGCGACTTCAGGAGGACAAGGCGAAGCCCTGCCATGAGATCGACCTGTTGAAGGAGAAGAACACCGGCTGGAAGAAGCTGCATGAGAATAGTAGTTCCTCGATGAAGATGCTGCAGGCCCTCGTCATGGAACAGAAGGACGAGTTGGCGAAGCTCCGCATTGAGCACACTACAGTTGTCAAGGTACGTAATGCGGCCGTGGAACAGACGATGAAGGCTCGCGTTGAGAAATCCCGCGTCATGGACAGAATGAAGAAGATGGTGGAGGAGACGCGCAAGGAGATGGAGGTCGTGGAGGCGATGAAGAAGAAATTACGACTCCACAACAAATTAGATCATTTGGGGTGATAATCTTCCTTCTTCTTTTGCTCCTGTGTTTCATCTTTTGCTTCAGGTGTTTCGCCGCACGTGTCACGTTCTCTGCGAGGCATGAATAGAACAATGCTTTTTTTGAGGGAATGAATAGAACAATGCTAACAATGAGATGACTAGCAAATTAGATCATTTTTATCGCCATATGGCACTGGGCTGCTGTGTTTCATGCTCCTCCGTCGCAGTACTAATCCAGTGGAAAACTTGAGTATACCGCATGGTTCTTTAGTCCTGCTGAGGTCGTCGGTGCATTTATACGAGCAGTCAAATCACAAGGCCCTGCCTTCCAGCTGTAGTGAGCCGTCAAATCACAAAGGCCCTCGCCTCTCGTGAAACCGACCAAGCTAGACTGCCCCGCCCTCTAGCCTTTTAAAAAATGTACTTTTGTACAGCAGTAGTATCGATGGATTGCGCCGTGGAGCAAAACTTGAAATTAAAAAAAAGGTGGTACATATAGAGAGCGCTCGTCGCCAAATTATGCATATAGTACTATTAAAAAGGCTAGTCACAGTAATGGTGTCCAGCACAACCCACCTCTCAAATAAAACTAAGCATCATGGAATTCTTTGACAAAACTAAGCACCCTGAAATTCTTTGACAACTAAATTGCTGGCTATATGATGTTGGCCATATATATTGTACATTTATAATGTGAAGAAACGAGTGGTAGTACTATACCAACTAAAAGATGAAATGTAAGAAATACTAGTATGTACATACTGAAGAGTTAAAGTAACGAGAAGAAACATAACATAGTTCTGCTGGGGGCTCGGCACAACACACCCCTCAAATTAAATTAAGCACACCTGAAGTTGAACTTTGCAACTATTCCGGTAGACACTGCATTAGAACCATCATGAGCAACAACACTGCCACCTTACTCGGAGTCCTCGACTTCGTCCTTGTCCCTCTTCCTCTTTGCTGATACTTCTTTGCTTGAATCGCACACTTGGCTCTTGCTCTTCATCCAACCCTTGTAGATTTTGAAACAAAGGTAGCCATCCATTGCACCGTAGTGGATGTAGTCTATATCTAGTACATTCAGCTGCCATGCATAATGATGAAACGTGTATGGAGGTTTCTCCAGTTTACTGTACGAAGGATGAACCATGGCTCCTGCCAGGGTCAGCATTGATGGCTGACGAGAGGACACCAGCCAATTCTTCTAGAGGTCGAAGGGGTTGCCTAGAATGAGGCCTATCCCACCCAGGACTTCTTTGTCGTTCCCAAAGTCTACGTAACGAATTTGACTAGGTTGCTCTCGAGGAAGTCCTTATAATCCAGGCATTCAACGTCGGCATGGCATATGTGGTAGACCAAGCATAATTCATGCATGCAAACCTGGATCACGGCGGGCTTCTTCCTCTCTTCGTCCTTTAGATCCTTCTCTTGTCCCAGGACTGTGGTGTACTCAACATCTAGCCTAGCGACCCACTCATCATCTGATTTTTCGAACGTGCGTCAGAAGCGAGAAAGGCATCCTTTCACCGTCGCAGAAGAACGGGTGTAGATGATGTCGAACTCATCGTCGGTGATGGTTCTAACCTTGTAATCACCGCCGATCATGGAGATTTGGAATGCCATGGATTTGGGAGGAGGGTTAGGATTAGTGGAATTGTCATAATGTGAATGGACGGGACGACTAGGAGAGAACCGCCGTAGTATTAAAGGATGTGCGGGGACGAGTAGGAGCGAACTGCCAGCGTGCGAATGGCAGGGTAGTGGCTTCCCATTCTCCCATGATACGGGCTTCTGAGAGCCCTTGGATATGAGATTGAACGGTTGCATGGCGTGATTCTAGACCTATGGGTGAATATCCTATCCTGGAGGGTTATTCTGCAAATTTTCAGCAACTTAGCATGCGACCGTTTGATCTCAGATCCAAGGGCTGCCAGCAGCCCAGATCATGGTCACGCCTACCACGACCGTCGTGTTGCTCGCGCGGTCGCGCCCTTGGAGATTTAACATAGTGCGTTAGGCTATCTGTTGTTGGCATGTCATACATAGTCATCACTTAGTCACTCATACTACAACAAGGTTGGCTATAAGTGTATTTATTTATTTTACTCCTCTCCATCTCTTTCTTCGTACTCCCTCCATCCCATAATATAAGAACGTTTTTGACACTAGTGTAGTGCCAAAAACGTTCTTATATTATGGGACACAGGGAGTACTAGTATTTATTGCATTTGCCAAGGAGTGACCTCTTCCAATGAAATGGTGTTGCTAAGTTTGCTTAATTTAATTAGCTATAGACTCAAAATTGTCTTTTCACCTAGGTACACGCGCTTAGCACCGTTTCTTCCTTGGGTCACCAAACTAGTCTCTCTCTTCTTGATTAACTTGCCACATCAGACTTTATGCCTATGTGGCAAGCTTAGCACCTGTAGGAGCAAGTAAGGCTGCTTGTAATGGGAGTAGTATCATGCATGCCAACTATGCAATCTTGATGAGGTGACGTCGAATTAAATGAAGAAAAGAGAGAGTTGAGTATCATAATATGATACTATAGTATCATATTAAATGATGTGCTACTATGTGTCATGCATGACAATAAATAAACTATCCTATGATACCAACACATGATACTATGCATTACAGATGTAGTATCATACAGAAGTATCATATGCATGATACTAGTATATGATACTCTCCATTACGACCAACCTAAGTACAATAGTGCGCTTTGCATGGCATTTTTGCATATGTGGAGGAAAGAGAGGCAAGGAAAAAGTGGAGAAGTGGGCTCTCATGCAAGAGCCAGCCTCTACTACATGGTGGAGCATTGGGAGAGGCACCTGTATGGAGGTGGTCAGGAATCGGGAGACTCACGCCGGTCGTAGCGCCGCAGTTAAAATGATAATGGCAAGTCAAATCACGGGGCCCCACCTGTCCAGCAGTAACTCGATGTCAAATCACATAGCCCTACGTTTGCAGCAGCCTACTCCCTCATCTTCTCGCGTCTGTGTCGAACCGACTAGGCGGAACTGCCCCGCCTCCTACCGCACAGGAAAAGCCCCGCCCTCGACTTTTAAATAGTATATAGTATACTAATTTTGTATCCATGGATTGCGCCATGGAGCAAAGCCTCTAGAAAACGGCGGTACACATGTACGGAGTATACAGCACGCCCGTCGCGTTTGCGTCGCACCCTAGACGTTCGGTCGGTCTGGCACGCTGCTCTCCAAATGGAACGCACATCATATTGCGTTTGCACACACATGTGGGACAACAATTGAGAACCAACCATACGCACACTCCTCGGCCCCGCAAGTCGGGTGACTTAATAGAAGAGGGAGACGAGTGATAGTACGAGAGAAGTGTTGTACTATGTTGGTGCCTGGACGATCCCTGCAAGACACGGAAGATCAGTTCGTCCATGCATGTGACCAGACTCCAGCACACACGCCTGGATTGGCTATCGTCTACATATCGTGCAGGTTGTGTTGTACATGGCTGTAGTTGTGGTGATAAATCTAAAAAAAGGTTTCTTGCCATCTCGCAAAATTAGGTGTCATGTGCTTCGGATCACTGCGAGGGTTAAACAGCGACACCTGAGTTGGGCTAGTCATTGGGGGCACATGCATGAAGACTACTCTGCTGCCATCTAGGTCAAGTCGGCTATGTTAATTAGCACATCTATCGACGGACCCCTTTTCTATGAGTTTATCTTTAATTTGACCTTTGTTCCTCGTCTAGTTTGTCCGTCGGGATTCATGTTGTCTCCTTTGGGCAGTGATGTTATGATTTCTTGTCATGTGGCATTTTTTCGTGTTATATGTTATAATCTGGCGCTTTAGATCAAAATGACGACAACTGCACCTTCGGGCCACATGCATGAAGACTTCTCGACAGTCATTGACGAGGTCAAGCCGGCTCCGGTAGACAAAACAAAAGTAGTACTACTCCACTATATAGGCAGGAGCCTCCGCGCTTGCTTGCTAGTGTTGCTCTCTTCACACTGTCTCGGCCTCTCCAGATCTAAACACGACAGCGGTGGCCACACACACACTCTCTCTCTCTCTGCTCACCGCTGGTCACAGATCCAGCCGGATCCTCTCCGCCGGGGAAGGTGAGAAGGTGCAACGTTCAAGCGGTCGTCCTCGGCGACGGCTCTTTCCCACTGCTGGGCGCGTCCTGATCAGCCTGCATTGTCGTTCTCTCCCAAGCACCGCTGGTGAGGGAGGGCCTCCGACCCCTTCTTCCTCGTTGTCGTAGTGTGGGCAGATCCGGCCTCTCGCCGCCCACCTAGCGACATCCCGGCGACCATCAGGTATAACTTCCTTCGAAACCGTCCTTGCTCTACTTCCCGAGCTCCTGACGTCGCTGCATTTGTATCTTCTACTATTTCTCAGGCCCCCTCGTAGATAGGATCGATCGGCTGTATGAAAACCACCTATTTTTTTATGTTTAAGAGGTAAAACTACTTCATGCACTCGAATCTAGTACTACTTGGTTCAAACAAGGAAGAAAGAGGGTGGGCGTAGGACCTTGAGAAGAGGTGTCTAGAGGGGGGTGATTAGACACTAAGTACCAAAGTTGCAGTTTTTAGGTTTCTTTAAAGTTTGAGTGGAGTTTAGGCACAAGTTTAACATTCACAGCACATAGCAAGCTAGCATGCAAAGAGTATATGAGCAGCGGAAAGTAAAGCATGCAACTTGCAAGAATGTAAAGGGAAGGGTTTGGAGGATTCAAACGCAATTGGAGACACGAATGTTTATGGCATGGTTCCGATAGGTGGCGCTATTGTACATCCACGTTAATGGAGACTTCAACCCACGAAGGGTAACGGTTGCGCGAGTCCACGGAGGGCTCCACCCATGAAGGGTCCACGAAGAAGCAACCTTGTCTATCCCACCATGGCCATCGCCCATGAAGGACTTGCCTCACTAGCGGTAGATCTTCACGAAGTAGGCGATCTCCTTTCCCTTACAAACTCCTTGGTTCAACTGCACAATCTTGTCGGAGGCTCCCAAGTGACACCTAGCCAATCTAGGAGACACCACTCTCCAAGAAGTAACAAATGGTGCGTTGATAATGAACTCCTTGCTCTTGTGCTTCAAATGATAGTCTCCCCAACACTCAACTCTCTCTCATAGGTTTTGGATCTGGTGGAAAGAAGATTTGAGTGGAAAGAAACTTGGGGAAGGCTAGAGATCAAGATTCATATGGTAGGAATGGAATATCTTGGCCTCAACACATGAGTAGGTAGTTCTCTCTCAGAAATAGGATGCTGGAAGTGTAGGTTCAGTCTGATGGCTCTCTCCACGAATGAAGAGGAGGTGGAGGGGTATATATAGCCTCCACACAAAATCTAACCGTTAAACACGATCTACCAAACTCGGTGGCACCGAATCGTTAGATTCGGTAAGACCGATTTAGCAAATAATGTGACCGTTAGGGTTTTTGGTGGGACCGGAATGCAACTCGGTGGGACCGATTCGGTTAGGGTTAGGGCATAACGTAATCTCGGTAAGACCGATTACACAAACTCGGTGGGACCGATTTTGGTAATAAGCTTTCCAGAGAGTTGGTCAGGCAAACTCGGTTTGACCGATTATCAAACTCGGTGGGACCGATTTTGATAATGAGTCAACCAAAAAGTTTGCATTGTAATCTCGGTAGTGCCGATTGCTCAAACTCGGTAAGACCGATTTTGATAATGGACATACACAGAGAGATTACAATCCCATCTCGGTGAGACGGAGATCCCTATCGGTGAGACCAATTTGCCTAGGGTTTGTTGCAGTGGCTAAGACATCCAAACTCGATGGCGCCAGATAGAAAGAATCAGTGGGGCCGAGTTTGACTTTAGGTTTAGGACATATGTGTGGAAGTGGGAAAGTAGTTGAGGGTATTTGGAGCATATCACTAAGCACTTGAAGCAAGAGACTCATTAAGCAACACCTCATCCCTCCTTGATAGTATTGGCTTTTCCTATAGACTCAATGTGATCTTGGATCACTAAAATGTAAAATGAAGAGTCTTGAGCTTGAAGCTTGAGCCAATCCTTTGTCCTTAGCATTTTGAAGGAGTTCCCACATCCTTTAGTCCATGTCATTCCATTGTTGAACTTATCTGAAACATACTAGATAAAAGTGCTAGTCCAACAAGAGATATCACTAGTAGAAAAAGGGTCAAATGTGAAGCACATTAGTGTCGGTTTGATTTTGGCCCGGTACTAATGGTACCATTAGTGCCGGTTCGAACGGATTTGCATTAATGCCAGTTAGTGTTCAACCTTTAGTACCGGGTCGTGGCACGAACCTGTACTAAAGGGGTGGTGGCAGGCTGGCGTCAGGCCGGGGCCCCACGATCACCTTTAGTACCGCCACGAACCGGTACTAAAGGGGTCTGACCTATAGTACCGGTTTGTGACACAAACCGGCACTGTAGGGCAATTTTCAAAAAGTGTAAGGAAAATGTAAAACGACTATAACTTTTGCATACGATGTCGAAAAAAACGTATAATATATCAAAAAATTCAGCACGAAAATCCGCATCCGATGGAGACCGCCTATGGCCTGTTTGGAATTTTTTAGAATCCTCAAATTCCAAAAGGAAAAAAATATATGGTTAAATTTCAGTTTTTTAAAAAAAATTTGGTTAAATCTGGTCAAACTACTTATTCAAGAAGTATTAATGTTACTACATAATTATTCAAGAATATTAGTGTTACTAAATAATTATTTCAATTTTTTGAATTTTGGTCAAATCTGGTCAAACTATGGTCAAACTATGGTCAAACTTATTTAAGAAATATTAGCGTTACTAAATAATTACTATTTTTTTAGAATAATAGTTTCAAACTCAAACGGTGAAATGTGTGACTTCATGCTCAAGCTAAACTCCTGAGGGTTAATAGGATTGACATCTTACTATTATCAGGAAAACAACAAGTGCAGACTCGGAAGCGAAGGAGAATAGAACCTGAAAGTTAAGCGTTCTCGGGCTAGAGTAGTGAGAGGGATGGGTGACCGGTCGGGAAGTTAGATGATTTAGAATGAGTGATCCACACTTGAGCAGTTAAGAGAGGTGATTAGAGACTAAATCATCAAATAATTGAGAAAAATTAAAAATCGAAAAAAAATTCCAAAAAAAATTCAAAAAAATAAATTAAAACCGGTTGGTAACACCAATTGGTACTAAAGGTCCCCCATACCAGGGCGCGAGCTCACGCCATGTGGTGGCACTTTAGCGCCGGTTCGTGCCGAACCGGTACTAAAGGGGGGGGGGCTTTAGTGCCCACCCTTTAGTGCCGGTTATGGAACCGACACTAAAGGCCCTTACGAACCGGTGCTAAAGCTCCGTTTTCTACTAGTGTATGTTGTCATTAATTACCAAAACCACCTAGGGAGCACTTGTGCTTTCAATCTCCCCCTTTTTGGTAATTGATGGCAACATACATCAAAGCTTTAGATAAAGATATAAAGAATAGCAAGTAAAGCTTTGGAAAGACATGTAACAAGCATAGGCTCCCCCTACATGTATGCAATCATGTGAATATGAAATATAGAAGCATGTCATAGCATAACCATGATAGAGCAGGCAATGTGTTACATGTATCTTGGCTATATGCATCAGAGCAAAAAGTATTAAAGAGAATACCTTCATGCCCATGAGTCCTTCTTGCAAACAGTATGTACATCAGCAAGAATTCCTCATACACATGATTGTGATGCATATACTTACCTTGTGGTCTTGAGTTGGCTTATGATGGAATGAACCTGTGAAAACAAGGTTAGATAACACAGATGCATCTACTAGCCAGAGCAAACAAAAGAAACCACAAGAATACCAAGACTAGGATGGCATGTAGAGAGTGAGTACTGAGTACCACATTGGATTAGACATGTCCCCAAGAGTAAAGATATGCAATGAATTTAAATGTTCTCTTTCCCTTAGATGTCTTGCTCCCCCTGAATCTAACATGGGATACTGGGAGAAGATAGGGAACAGAAAATCAGAGCTGAAGGAAAACAGAGCTGAAAGATATGAATGATGATCAGAGCTAAAGTTCAGAGCTAATGTATGCTAATGCAAAATGAGCACAATAGATCATATGAACATGTCTCTCCCCTCAAGAAGACATGTGGACATCTCTCCTCTTGAACACCAAGCATCTCGGATCCTTGAGAAATACTTTCTACTTAAGTATCCTCTCCCCCTGGAGATCTCTCTCTCCCCTTGAAGGATCTTCTCTCTCTCCTTTTGAGATGTGATCTCTCTCTCTAAATGATAAGCTTTGATGTGATCTCTCTCTCCCCCTTTGACATAAATTTCCAAGAAGGGCTTGATAAAGATGTAACCTCTCTCTCTCCCTCTGGAATTTGTCGTGAATGGGTTTGATCCTTGAGTCACAACATAAAGCAATGATAAAAATGTGATGCTTGTAGAGGACAAGATTCATTTAGTGGAGCTGGATCAGAAGAAACACAGAATATGTGGCAAAGAGTTTTTCCTTTTATGAAATCGGTGGCACCGAGTGGTATGCTTTGATCGTACCGGAAAGATTCAGTTGGACCGAAAATAACAAATCGGTGTAACCGAGTTCATCGCAGAGAAAACACTTGTCACCTTAGCTCACTAGACTAAAAAGATCTCATAAATATTTGCAAGGAATTAACTAAATGATATGCAAGGAATTGGATGCAGAAAATGCAGAGCAAACAAAAAGAAATCTAGATGAAGTTTTTTTTGAAAGGGGAAACACATATGCATGAGAAAAATGCAAAAATATAGAAGAAAACACAAGGGAACTTCCTCTAGAGATGGTCGGCGACAAAGTGACCTATGTTAGAGTATATTGACTTAGGAGTCAAGTGAGATCACTTGATCATACGTGATACTCATCGTTTAAGCTCAAAATGGGGTTACCATTTTTCGTTTAAGCATCTTGATGTATTCACATCTTGTCGAGTTGCTTTAACTCATGACTCGGAGTAAAGCTTCTCTAAGATGGAATAACATACCTTGGTTGGTTGTGTTGTCCATGTAGTTGAACTTGCGTGGGTTGCTCAAGGTTGATGTAGCTCATCAAGAATTTGGAGCACCACTTGGAATTTGAGTCCATCTACCTACATGGGTTAGTTCTTGCAAGGAAGAGCACATGTATATCCAAAAATGACAATCATGAAACTCGACATAGAATTTGTCAAAGGATATGTTTGAATGGTTTCGTGCTTCCTTGTCTTCAACCACCTTTGTGTAGAGACTTGGTGATGTAGAGATTGCTCAAGATGTGAGTAGGTTACAATCTCATGGAGTTTGATTCAAC
Organism: Triticum aestivum; assembly: GCF_018294505.1. Classification (NCBI taxonomy): domain Eukaryota; kingdom Viridiplantae; phylum Streptophyta; class Magnoliopsida; order Poales; family Poaceae; genus Triticum; species Triticum aestivum. The sequence goes on from NC_057804.1 coordinate 513,425,758, forward strand.
CAAGTACCTACATGGGTTAGATAACATGCAAGCTACAAATATATCCAAGACATAAGTTTTTCATCATAAGAGAAATATCAAGGATTAGTCATAAGCTCATGTCTTGCATGTATCCAATGGAGTTTCTACTCCAAGTTTGAAGCATCAATGATGTTCAATTCTCCTCTTAACCTGCAAAACACTTTCTCATCAAGAGGTTTAGTGAATATATCCGCTAATTGCTTTTCGGTGCGAACATGCTTAAGATCAATGTCACCCTTAGCAACATGATCTCGAATGAAATGATGACGAACTTCAATATGCTTAGTTCGAGAATGTTGCACAGGATTATGACCAATTTTGATAGCACTTTAATTATCACAAAGCAATGGAACATGTCTCACATATATCCCATAATCTTTAAGGGTTTGGGTCATCCAAAGTAACTGAGCACAACATGATCCAGCGGCAATATATCCAGCTTCGGCGGTGGATAAGGATACCGAGTTTTGTTTCTTGGAAGACCAAGACACAAGAGATTTACCAAGAAATTGACAAGTACCCGAAGTGGACTTTCTATCAACCTTGTCTCCGGCATAGTCTGAGTCAGAGTAGCCAACAAGATCGAAAGAGGCCCTCTTAGGATACCAAATGCCAAAATTTGGTGTATGAATTAAGTATCTCACTATCCTTTTCACGGCCTTAAGATGACATTCTTTAGGAGCAGCTTGATATCATGCACATATGCACACACTTAGCATAATATCGGGACGTGAAGCACATAGATATAACAATGAACCAATCATAGAGCGATAAACCTTTTGATCAACCGGTTCACCATCTTTGGTTAAGTCAAGATGTCCACTAGTAGGCATGGGTGTAGTCATACCTTTGCATTCTTGCATATTGAACTTCTTGAATAAGTCCTTAGTGTACTTAGTTTGAGAGACAAAAGTACCTTCCTTAGTTTGCTTGATTTGCAACCCAAGAAAGAATTTGAGTTCACTCATCATTGTCATCTCAAACTTCTCCCACATTAGCTTTCCAAACTTCTCACTAAAATGAGGGTTAGTTGAACCAAATATAATATCATCAACATAGATTTGGCACACAAATAGTTCACCATTAACCCTTTTAGTATAAAGAGTAGAATCAATTTTCCCAATTTCAAAGCCTTTTTCAATAAGGAACTTGGTCAAGCATTTTATACCATGCTCTAGGAGCTTGTTTAAGTCCATAAAGAGCTTTGTGAAGTTTGTAAACATGATTGGGTTTCTTAGGATTGACAAAGCCGGGAGGTTGTTTAACATAAACTTCCTCCTCTATTTCACCATTTAGAAAAGCACTTTTAATGTCCATTTGGTACAAGGTGATATCATGGTGATTAGCATAGGCAAGTAAGATGCGAATAGACTCAAATCTAGCAACGGGGGCGTAAGTCTCACCATAGTCCATACCTTCGACTTGTGTGTAGCCTTGGGCGACGAGACGTGCTTTGTTGCAAACTACTTGTCCATCTTCATCTTGCTTGTTGCGAAACACCCATTTGGTACCGATGATGTTGTGGTTGTTGTCGGGCTTCTCAACCAATGTCCAAACTTGGTTCCTCTCAAAGTTGTGTAGCTCTTCATGCATAGCATTTATCCAATCCGGATCTTCCAATGCTTCTTCGACCTTCATAGGTTCAATGCTAGAGATGAAAGAATAGTTTTCACAAAAGTTAGCTAAACGAGTTTTAGAGCAAGTGATTCTCCGGGTTTGAATATCATTGTAGATTTTCTCGACGGGATGGTCTTTACCAAATCTTGCTCGAACTCATGAAAGCTTTTGCTTGGATCTTCGTTGAACATCTTCTTCATCTTGTTCTTCTTCTTGGCCTTCTTCATTGTTGGCATTGTCGTTCTCTTGTCGTGGCGGAGAAGGAGGTTGTTGACGTTCATCTTGATGCACTTCCTCGTTTCCTTCATCTTGGTGTGTCCCACTTGTGGATGCTTTCGTATCAACTCTTGGTTCACCTTGTCGTGAAGTAGAAGCTTCCACTTGGACGGACGAGGTACTCTCCTTCACCTCCGTTGGACGGACCTTGCCAATAGACAAGTCTTGGATTGCTTCCGAAGGATCTTTGTCTCCTACATCAATTGGCAATTGCTCTACTTGCGAGCCATTAGATTCATCAAACTTCACATCTACAGTATCTTCAACCTTTCGGGTGAAATTGTTGTAGACACGGTAAGTGTGAGAGTTTGAGCCATAACCTAGTAGGAAACCTTCATGAGACTTAGGAGCCAATTTAGAACGATGATGCTTATCAAGATTGTAGCACTTTGAGCCGAATACTCGAAAGTATCCAACTTGGGGTTTGTTATCGGTGAGGAGCTCGTATGATGTCTTGCCGAGTAGCTTCTGAAGATACAAGCGATTTGTTGCATGACAAGCTATCTCAACCGCTTCTGCCCAAAAATGCTTCAGCGTCTTGTACTCATCAAGCATCGTTCTCGCCATTTCGATGAGCGTCGGGTTCTTCCTCTCAACAACTCCATTTTGTTGAGGTGTGTACGTAGCCGAGAACTCGTGTGAAATCCCTTCTTCATCAAGAAAGGTGTCCACATTTGCGTTCTTGAACTCCGTTCTATTGTCGCTGCGAACCTTCTTGATCTAGCGAAGTTTTTGAAGATCTTTTGGACCTGCGATTTATCATCGAGAAAGAACACCCACGTAAATCTGGAAAATTCATCAACTATAACTAGACCAAAAGAATTTCCACCGAGACTCTTGTAAGAGTTGGGACCAAAGAGATCCATGTGAAGTAGCTTGAGTGGCCTCTTCGTGGTCATGATGTTCTTCACGGGATGCCTTTCTCCAACCTGTTTACCTGCTTGACAAGCACTGCAAAGTCTATCCTTATCAAATATGACATCGTTAACTCCAAGGATATGATTCCCCTTAATAAGCTTGTCAAGGTTTCGCATACCAACATGACCTAATCGTCTATGCCATAACCAGCCTTTTAAGGATTTAGCAATGAAGCAAGTTTTAGGTTGAGCCTTTTTAGTGAAATCAACAATGTATAGATCACCTCTATGTATACCGGTAAAGACCATTTTATGATTATCTCGACGAAACACTTGGCAATCTACTTCAGTAAATAGAACATTTAAACCGAAATCAGCAAGTCTAGATACTTAAAGTAAGTTGTATCTAAGAGATTCAACGAGCATGACATTTTGTATGGAGCTATCATGTGAGATGCCACCTTACCAAGGCCAACCACCTTACCCTTTGAGTTGTCACCGAAAGTGACATACTTTCGAGGACTATCATTATCAGCAAGCTCACGAAACATGTCTTTATCTCCGGTCATGTGATTGGTACATCCACTGTCAAGGACCCATTCCTTTCCTCCTGACATGTATCCCCGAAGATTTGCCATAAGACCAAAATGTCTCATTGCATCATCAAGATCGAAGTCACTATCATCATCCTCATCATAGTATCCATGTTCAACATCGTCATGTGGTGGATCAAATCCTAGAGAGGGTGATTCGTTAGAGTGATTTTGACAATGATCTTGTCTATGAATTTTTATAGCTTCGGAAATAATATCACTAATAATACCAACATTTCCTTTGGCACGCATAAGGTTTGTAAGCTCAAATAGACGATCACCAAACATAGGATCACTAGAATTCATTTTACTCAAGGCAATAGACTTATGAAGAATTTCATCAAGATTTTTCAAAGAATAATCAGGAAATCGTTCCTCAAGAAATTTCCATATAGTGTAGGCACACTCAAGAGTAGGCAGTTTTATAATCAAGTTTCTAGGCAAGCCTCTAGTGATAAGATTAACAGTTCTAACATTCCTAATCATGTCAATTGACTCACCAAGGGTAGGATGCATAGGATCAACACAAGGTGCACAAGGACTAGCAATGTACTTGTTCAAATGATATTGATTGAAAATTACAAGCATCTCATTTTTCCACTCATGAAAGTACTCTCCATCAAGAATAGGCACTCTATGTCTAAGACTCCCCAAAGTAGACTCATTCATATTCCTCCAATGGTGACTAAACCAAGGCAATGGACACCAATGCTCTGATACCACTTGTAGGACCTTGAGAAGAGGTGTCTAGAGGGAGGTGATTAGACACTAAGTACCAAAGTTACAGTTTTTAGGTTTTGTTAAAGTTTGAGTGGAGTTTAGGCACAAGTTTAACATTCACAGCACATAGCAAGCAATCATCCAAAGAGTATATGAGTAGCGGAAAGTAAAGCATGCAACTTGCAAGAATGTAAAGGGAAGGGTTTGGAGGATCCAAACGCAATTGGAGACACGGATGTTTTTGGCGTGGTTCCGATAGGTGGTGCTATCGTACATCCACGTTGATGGAGACTTCAACCGACGAAGGGTAACGGTTGCGCGAGTCCACAGAGGGCTCCACCCACGAAGGGTCCACGAAGAAGCAACCTTGTCTATCCCACCATGGCCGTCGCCCACTAAGGACTTGCCTCACTAGTGGTAGATCTTCACGAAGTAGGCGATCTCCTTGCCCTTACAAACTCCTTGGTTCAAATCCACAATCTTGTCGGAGGCTCCCAAGTGACACCTAGCCAATCTAGGAGACACCACTCTCCAAGAAGTAACAAATGGTGCGTTGATAACGAACTCCTTGCTCTTGTGCTTCAAATGATAGTCTCCCCAACACTCAACTCTCTCTCATAGGTTTTGGATCTGGTGGAAAGAAGATTTGAGTGGAAAGCAACTTGGGGAAGGCTAGAGATCAAGATTCATATGGTAGGAATGGAATATCTTGGCCTCAACACATGAGTAGGTAGTTCTCTCTCAGAAATAGGATGCTGGAAGTGTAGGTTCAGTCTGATGGCTCTCCCCACGAATGAAGAGGAGGTGGAGGGGTATATATAGCCTCCACACAAAATCTAACCATTACACACGATCTACCAAACTCGGTGGGACCGAATCATTAGACTCGGTCAGACCGATTTAGCAAATAATGTGACAGTTAGGGTTTTCGGTGGGACCGGAATGCAACTCGGTGGGACCGTTTCGGTTAGGGTTAGGCCATAACGTAATCTCGGTAAGACCGATTACACAAACTCGGTGGGACCGATTTTGGTAATAAGCTTTCCAGAGAGTTGGTCAGGCAAACTCGGTTTGACCGATTATCAAACTCGGTGGGACCGATTTTGATAATGAGTCAACCAGAAAGTTTGCATTGTAATCTCGGCAGTACCGATTGCTCAAACTCGGTAACACCGATTTTGATAATGGACATACACAGAGAGATTACAATCCCATCTCGGTGAGACCGAGATCCCTATCGGTGAGGCTGATTTGCCAAGGGTTTGTGGCAGTGGCTAAGACATCCAAACTCGGTGGCGCCGGATAGAAAGAATCAGTGGGGCCGAGTTTGACTTTAGGTTTAGGACATATGTGTGGAAGTGGGAAAGTAGTTGAGGGTATTTGGAGCATATCACTAAGCACTTGAAGCAAGAGGCTCATTAAGCAACACCTCATCCCTCCTTGATAGTATTGGCTTTTCCTATAGACTCAATGTGATCTTGGATCACTAAAATGTAAAATGAAGAGTCTTGAGCTTGAAGCTTGAGCCAATCCTTTGTCCTTAGCATCTTGAAGGAGTTCCCACATCCTTTAGTCCATGCCACTCCATTGTTGAACTTATCTGAAACATACTAGATAAAAGTGTTAGTCCAACAAGAGATATGTTGTCATTAATTACCGAAACCACCTAGGGAGCACTTGTGCTTTCAGTGGGGGTGGGGGGATTTGTTACCTGAATTTAGGACTTGGTCGAAAGAGGAAATAATGGGGCCGAAAAGTAGCAGAGACTGGCTATCCAACTGGTCTCTAGGTCTAATAGGGAAAAAAGGGAAACGCAGTACAAACTCAATATAAACCCGATCTATTGGTTGAAAAAGGAAAGAATGTGGGGACTAGGGGACAAGTCAACAGAGTAAGTCCAGCACTAGATTTGCTAGCCTCACACAGTATAAGGTGGTTGTACCGAACAAAAATGGGACCAACCCAGATATCCTATTCTGATGTTTGTTGCCCCGAGCCACTCTTATGTAATGCCACTAGTAAAATGTAGCAGTCGCGCTATTAAAAGTAAGGACACGTTAAACCAATGTTGTTTTCAATGTAATGCCTCCAGTAATATGAATCAATGGCACTTTTTTACATGTCCTGCTAAATTTCCCATTAAGATAATTTGGTTCTTTTCATTAGAAATGGAACTGGCCTGGTCCGCCTACTCTCCCGTGCCCAAAGTAATGTCGTATTTAACGGTTGTCATAGTTAATCCTAATGTGTCGGCGTTCTGGGAATGGGGGTCCCCAGACTTGCCTGCCTGCGGCATGCGGCGTGGCTCAAGCAGTGGCCCAGTGCTGCCCATCTTCATCAACTCGAGCTCAAGACCCTCGCGAGGGGCCAAGCCTCATGGGGCGGACGACAGGAAGCTTCCCCAGGAGCAGCCTCGCCAGGCAGGCTCGCGAGGAGGCGGAGAGATCAAGGCAGGGGTACCTCGTGAGGTGCCCGTGACGCAAGCCATGATGATCGAGGCCAGGCGGGCACCGGCCTGCGCAGTGTCCTTGTTTCCTCTTTGGTGCAAAGGGAGCAAGCACAGGCCAAGGCATCAGGCAAAGGTTATCGTTTCGGCGCAACAAGACCAAGACCAGTAGAGCGGCAGGATGGAGGTCACCATGGAGCCCAAAGCGGCATCATCGTCAAAGTCTTTGGCAGTCGAAGACCAACTTTAGTCAGGATAAGTTTACTAGATGTTCCCCTTCAAAATGGCCAATTGTTTACACCCTTCCCGCTCAATATTTGGGAAGAGGACCAGGGCCTCTCTATATATATAGGACTAGCCACCCACCATGAGGGGATAGAGTTCATCGACACCGCCACAAGAACATCCCTCGCGAGGCTATTATTCCCTTATATTGTTCATCATCAGCCCCTGAGGCAATCCACCACACCACATACTGGAGTAGGGTATTACACCACAATGGTGGCCTGAACCAGTATAAACCTTGTGTCCTTTGTGTGTTCATCTTTCTAGCCTAGATCCCTTGCGAGGCTTCGAGATGTGAGTTGGTAGAAGAGAGATCTTCGCGCGCACCCCAGAGTTCAAACCTCAAGGGTCTGCCAGAACCCGAAATCCGACATAATGCCCACACTAATATCTAGCAATGTCAATGCTTTAGAAATTGCTACTGTCCTTGTAGGATTGCTATTCAGATAAGGAACATGCTTTTTTCATTTGATGCATGTTTCATCACTTGTTAGTCACCTTCCTTTCCACCTTTTTTGTGCAAATAGAGATATACATTTCACGCTCGATCTTAGTTGAACTGCACAAATGATATAAAAGTTATAGTTGAGCATTCCAGGAGCTTCACAACCAACCTTGATGTTGCTCAATTTTATTGCAACTAATGAAGAAGAAGCTCTGTGGGTTTCGTTTTCTGATGGAAATGGAACCGGGGCTGGAGACCTTTTCTTAATTTTTTTTTCAAGAAGCTGCTAGCTCACGGGACATTGCTTCATTTTAGGTGAACTGCACCAAAAGCTCCCATGAATTGAATCATCCATGTTGGTGACTGAAAGAGCCAGCTTCAGCATCCAAGTCTAAGCACCCCTGGCCTCCATCCTTGCGACGCACGGTACACCTTGTTTGCCACCTGCTCGACCCTAGTGTCACTGATAAAATGAAGTAATAATATAGTTAAAATAGAGCGAGTGTCATCTCTATCATTTCATTTCCAATGTAGATAAAGAAAGTGCTTCTCTTTCTTAATGTATGTTTCATCAACTAGTCCCATTGTTAATGTTTAAGCGTTTCTGCAAACTGGGGTGCTTAACTTTAGTTGATATGTACAAAAATAGAGATTTGAATGTCTCAAGGTGCCTCCTTGTACTACCACTGTACACTGATGTTCGTCACTGGCGGAAGGTGTATCTGGGAGACTTGGGACGATGTCCAGTATGAGGCGTACCGTATGAGGCGTGCAGGCCCCATCTCGCCCTCGTAGCATGGCATACTATGATACTATCGCAATATTTTCTTCTATTTATTTTGTGTGTTTCATCAACTAGTGCCACTATAATGTAATCACGCCTTTTCATTATCTGTGCAAATAGGGTTATTCAGCTGCATTTTGGTGGAACTGCACAAATGTACGTATGGAACCGGCATATATGCAGAGTGCAAGGTGTGCCAAGTAAAAATTACCGAGACCAACGATGTTGCATGCACACATTGGCATCCACCACCACCAATGGGATGTGTGGCGCTCTCTGTGGACGGATCTTTCTCGGCAGCTAATCCTCTAACCAAATACTAGTAGCTTATATTGGCAGTTTTCTAGGGAGTACTCTTTTCTAAAAGAAGCACCAATCTATTTTTCTTTATTTGTACACTGTGTCACAACTTTGACCCAAAGGTCCAGAGCTATTTTAGGGTGATTGGCGTAGTACTCGGAGACTGATTGTAAGCATGATTTTCATTAGCTATCACACAGATTGTAAGCATGAGCAGGTGGAAGATTAGGTTAGTGTGAAGCTTACCTTAAACCCTACCACCGCCGTTGAAACGAGGCGAGCGTCGAGGGAACCGTGGAGAACGGCGGGGAAGCGACGTCGCGCCATCCGGCCTCCTCTTGCGGTGGGAGACCGGATACTCCTGTGGCTCCAGCTGGCTCTGCACCCTGACGAACGACACACCATACTCGATCGATTCATTATCCTTTGGGTGCTCGACCTTCGAACTGTACGCCCACCACCTCCGCCTGACTGTCGCCTCGGGCGAATCTGTCTGCTCCATCGCCCAGAGGAGATACTCGATGAACTCGGAGGACTGTGGCATGACTGCCGCTGAGGAGTACATGTACATCGCCGCCCATCGCCACCGTCTCGCTCTTTCGCATACATTGCCACATGGCCCGCACCATCCTCGAAATCTCCCACTCATTGTCAAACCAACTAAGGATCTCCTTCAACCTAGCTAACTTTGCCTGGTTGCCGCCGGCGATCTGCCTGATTCGCTGCTGCATCCTCTCCATAGATGTCCTTTTGAGTGGTCCGGTGCTAGCTTTGGAAGATGGGAGGTGGTCTTGCAATAGAGAAGAGGGAGAAGCGAGACGGTGGTCTTGCAATAGAGAAGAGGGAGAGGCGAGACGGTGGTTTTGGAATGGAGATGATGGAGAGGAGAGGAGGTGGTTTTGCAATGGAGAAGATCAGAAGAGGGAGAGGCGAGATGGTGGTTTTGGAATGGAGATGATGGAGAGGAGAGGACGTGGTTTTGCAATGGAGAATATCAGAAGAGGGAGAGGCGAGACGATGGTTTTGGAATGGAGATAATGGAGAGGAGAGGAGGTGGTTTTGAAATGGAGAAGAGGGAGAGGATCGTGCGGCAGCGATTTAGGATTGGACGAGAGAGCCGGGCGCTGTGACTGGATCAAAATCAAAATCAATTTACCCTTCAATTAAGAAGGCGACCCCACATTAACTAGTCTCCCTTTTATTCTGGGTCATAATTGACCATGATTTTCGCACATAAAATATATGTTATATGTTGCAAAAATAATATAATTTGAAAGTACATTCAAATACGAAACAAACGATACAATTTTTGGTAACATGCATTCACATGTTGCTTGTCAAATACAGTACGTGGTCAAACTTTGACCCAAAACACGCGAAACAACAAAAAAACACTTCCAAGACCAGCGTCGCTCTTCCGCTCTTCTCCTCTTAAACCACCGCCGCTCCTCTCCTATTCCAATCTAAATCCAGCGCCGCTCCTCTCCTCTTCCATTTCAAAACCACCGCCCCTCCTCTCCTGTTCCAGTCCAAAACCAGCATCGCTCCTCTCCCGTTCTAATCAAAAACCAGTGGTGCTCCTCTCCTCTTCCATTCAAAAACCACCGTCGGCGAGTGAAGGTGCTGTGGAGAAGTAGATCGATGGAGGAGTACAACCGATATGTGAGGATCGAAGATGGCGACCCTGTGAAGCTAGATAGGATGTTGGAGATACAGTCTTGGTTTTACAACAAGGAGCAACTAGCGGCGACGGCGACATGCATGGCCAAATATCTGCAACAGAGCGAAAAGGCGGCGATACTCCCGAAGGGAGTCACGCCGAAGTACATAGACCTGCTCCTCTGGGCCATGGAGCAAACAGATTCACCGAATCTGATCGTGAGGGAGCGGTGGTGGGAGTATCGATCCCAGATGGAGCATCCACCAGAGATTGAAGGATCGAGCATCTACAGGGTGCTGTTTGTGAGGGTGTCCTACCAGAGTGAGCCGATGGAGTCTTCGTCGACCGAACCCAACTGCATGAGGAGAAAAGCAGTTGGCCTGATGACGCTTCCCTGCATTGTCTCCCTCGCCGTTCATATCGTCTCACGGGGCGACTGTCTGCCGCTGAGGAATAGGAGGGGACTGCCCCCCCAGCCCAATAGTCGGGCAGGTTGTGAATTGTCAGGAGGAGCTTAGGGTTGTCAGTATTTGCAGGTTGTGAATTGTGTTTTGTGTTGTGTATTTTGAGAGTACTTTCAGATATGAATGTCTTTTGAATTTCAGATTTGCAGTATTGAGCATATGAAGTATTTTATGAATTCTAGAGATCTATTTTTAGCACTTAAAAAATGTAGTTTCATAGGAGTATAAAGTGCAGACAATGTGATTCTCAGAGAAGAAAATGCAAGTTTTAGTTTCAGATAAGAAACTGCAAGTTAAGTTTCAGATAAGAAACTGCAACTTTCTGAGGCAGAGCATTTATATTAACACGGCCTTTTCAAATAGGGTTAACATCATGTTGGAAGTTTTATTCATGGTGGAAAATGGAACTGCCAGCCAGTTAACATCATGTTGATCAACATTCATGCATAGCACATCTTCATATGATGCACAGTCAAAATGCCCACACAATGTCGAGTGTGCGAAACACAGATAAAACGAGGGGCGAAGTTTTGGCAAGTGTTGGACGTGGTTTTGGGCTGCCCCGTCTAGGCTTTCATTTTTAACATGCGCAGCCCACGACCTCGGATGGGAGGTCCATAGGCCTGTTTGTATTTTCTTGAGGGCCGTCATGTATCGACCGGCCTATGGACCTCCCAGCCGAGGTTTTATTTTTCCTGAATATCGGCAGCCCAATTTATGTATTTTTTTGAAGAAAACACAGAGGTCTGTTCTATTTTTCTATATAAGAATAGGAACGACAGGTCCAACTTATGTTTCCCTTATAACTATATTATATATATTTAAATTATTTTATATGTTATTATATTTTTTTATTGTCGTCATATATTTAACATATACTTACATATGTAAGAAAACAATATCCCACATCTTATTAACTTATAAAAACAATTTCTTAACAATAAAATCTTGGATTGTTTTGGCACGAAAATCCTAGTGATTGTGTACAAAAGCTTGGTAAGATTTAAGGACGAATGTAATAATATCACTTATTATTTAAATATATTTATAAAAAAATGATTAGCCCCTTTTTATTTTTTGATAACATTGCTGGCCCAACCCAACATTATAATTAGAATCAGCCCAGCAAAATCGTGTATTTCGAGAAAGTGCAAATGGCCTGTAATTTGTTAGGAAATAAAATAAATGGGCCGCATGGACGCTACATAATTTGTTCACCCAGCCCAGCTAATGGTTGTAATTCAAAAAATATCAAATTGACTGTAAATTCTACCGCGCAAAAAAAAAGACTGTAAATTCTGAAAAAATGGGTTGAATACGTGCCACATTTTTGGAGGTTGAAATGTGGGCCAATAGGTCGAAGCCAACGCAAGTCATTGTCAATTTAGTCAACAAATGATTCTGACATGTTAGCTGTTGGATTTACATCCAACGACCGGCATCCATCTTCAATCTCTCGACTTCTTCCTCCAGCACCGCCGGGACCACCTCTCGCCTCCTGCTGCTAGTAGCTCTGCTTAGCACGCTTCGCTATTAAGCGCTACTCCACCGTTGGCCAGGCCATCCCTCCTCCCCTCCACACCTCCTGTTCTTCTCCACCGACTGCCGAACCACACCGCACTAGAACTAGTTAACCCTCGTACACCTCTCCGTCTGCGACTCTACTCCCGTGTCTTCCCATCTCCGGCTCGTTGCTGTCCGGGGCCTCGTGTCGTCCACCACCTTGGATGCGCTCGGCGCGACATGGTCAACGAACAACACCATCGGAAGTAGACTGTGCGTGGAGAGGCTGACAGTTGGGTCCACGGCCGCACACAAGGAAATGCCTCCTTATTACGCGCAAAATAATGATTCCTCCACCTGACATCTGGGACCCACCGGAAGGGCTTCTATAATTCGTGAAAAAACATGCCCCCGCTGACAGGTCGGACCCACCAGCTATCTTCGCACACAAGGAAGTGTCTCCTTATTACACACAAAAAATGAATACACCCTGCTAGCTGGGACCCACCATAGTGGGTGGCTGACTTGTGGGCCTACTAAGTTGACGGGGACGGAGGGCTTTGTCAACTTAGTCAATACTCCAGTGACCGTATGATGTCCATCCAATGGCCATAGTGCTTCTTCAACCTCTGGTCTTCTTGCTCCAGCCGCCCAAAGTAGCGCCGGTCGTGCCACCTGCTCCTGCCTCCCGTGGCCGGCTGTGATGCCGTGGAGGCCTCACCGCCCCCTACTACTCCCACCGCTGGCCAGACCATCCCTCTACTCACCCACACCCCTTGTTATTCTGCGGCGACAGTAGCCCCACACCGTAGCTGAACCAGTGAACCCTCGTACTCCTCTGCGCGTGGGCATCCACTGTTGCGTCTTCCCCGGCTTCGAGTCGTCCCCTTCCTAGGCCTCGCCATCTACCACCTCCGTGGTGCTCTCGGCGCGGCGTGGTCAACGTGGTCAAGGAACGACTTCCATCGGACGTGGACTGTACATGGAGAGGCTGATAGCTGGGTCCACGGCCGCAATAAGGAAGTGCCTCTTTATTACACGGAAAATAATGATTCCTCCACCGAACAGCAGGGACCCACCGGACGGGCCACCATATTTTGCAAAAAAAACGTTTCCCCCTGCTACATCTTGAGCTTGCGTTGGTTTTCCTTGAAGAGGAAAGGGTGATGCAGCACAGTACGTAAGTATTTCCCTCAGTTTTTGAGAACCAAGGTATCAATCTAGTAGGAGGCTCCTCAACAAGTCCCACAAGCCTACACAAACAAGCAAAGAACTCGCAACCAACGCAATAAAGGGGTTGTCAATCCCTTCATGGCCACTTGCGAAAGTGAGATCTGATAGAGATGGTATGATAAGATAAATATATTTTTGGTATTTTATAATATAGTTGCAGAAAATAAAGATGCAAATAAAAGTAGATTGGAAGCAAATATGATAAGAGATAGACCCCGGGGCCATAGGTTTCACTAGAGGCTTCTCTCAAGAGCATAAGTATTACAGTGGGTGAACAAATTACTGTCGAGCAATTGATAGAAAAGCGAATAATTATGACGTTATCTAGGCATGATAATGTATATAGGCATCACGTCCGCAACAAGTAGACCGACTCCTGCCTGCATCTACTACTATTACTCCACACATCGACTGACTCCTGCCTCCATCTAGAGTATTAAGTTCACAAAGAACAAAGGAACACATTAAGCAAGATGACATGATTTAGAGGGATAAACTCAAGCAATATGATATAAACCCCATCTTTTTATCCTTGATGGCAACAATACAATACGTGCCTTGCAACCCTTTCTGTCACTGGGTTAGGACACCGCAAGATTGAACCCAAAGCTAAGCACTTCTCCCATGGCAAGAAAGATCAATCTAGTAGGCCAAACCAAACTGATAGTTCGAAGAGACTTGCAAAGATAACTCAATCATACATAAAAGAATTCAGAGAAGATTCAAATATTATTCATAGATAAACTTGATCATAAACCCACAATTCATCGGATCTCGACAAACACACTGCAAAAAGAGATTACATCAAATAGATCTCCACAAGAGAGGGGGAGAACATTGTATTCAGATCCAAAAAGAGATAAGAAGCCATCTAGCTAATAACTATGGACCCGTAGGTCTATGGTAAACTACTCACAACTCATCGGAAGGGCTATGGTGTTGATGTAGAAGCCCTCCGTGGTCGATTCCCCCTCCGGCAGTGAAAGGACATGTGGTGCCCCCATGTGTGGTTTTGGTAATTGATGACAATCTCTATGGACTAATGGTTGCCTTGAGTTATATTTGAAGGGTTTGCCCATAGACTTTTCTTGGAGTCCATTTGTTGGTTTCAATGAGAGTTTGTGATGACCAAGGTGCTATTAAGGAATTATCCAAAGATTGGTCATGTGAGTATTGAGCTTATTGCAAGCATGTCTTGAAGAAGAAGATTGTATGATCATTCATGTTTACCTTCAAGACATCATCCAAATGAAGAGAGTTGGAAAGATTCAAGGTTGATCAAGACTAAGTCAAAGAATGAATCAAGTTGATCAACACACAAAGCATAGAAGATGTACCGAGAGGGGTCAAGCGATCCCATGGTATGGTAAGCATGGTCAATTACGCTTTGTGTACTAACCTATGGTCTTCGTGATAGTTCTTTGTGGGGTTAGGTTGCGGTGTGCAAGTTCAAGTAGGATCATCATGAAGAGATCATATGCTTGAAGCTTGCCGTCCATTGTGGCGACAATGGACTTGTGAAGATGTGTAGAAGAGTGGCTCACCCATAGTGGAGTATGGGGGAGCAATCTCTAGTCTTCATCGAGCCAAAGCAATCAAGAAAGGTGGTCCATCTTGAGGAGGAGAAGATCGTCATCATCTAGCTCAAGTGGATCATGTGCAAGGCAAAGGTTTGCCCTTGATAGGTTTTCTATTTTACCGGTCTCACGGTAGTTGTGGGAGACCGGGTTATAGGATTGATTGTCGTACTATCAAGGGGGGCTCTCGATGAGTTGCTTGATCGTATCGTTCGTAGAGAGCTCAAACCATTGCATCCTTGCATCATCTTTTTGGTTCTTGTTTGGTTCTTCTCCTTGTAAGATTTGGAGCTTATGGTCATTTTTATGACAAACTCGAGTTCATCGAAAATGGAGTTCTCATGCATCTTCTATGATGTTTTCGATGTTGGAGGGTATGCCGGTTCTTCTCAGTTCGAGGTTTCACTCCTTTATTTGCTAAGCATACCTCCCCTGCCTCTTCTTACTATAACCAACAAGCTTGAGTTTTCTCAATTCAAAGCTCATATGAAGAAGTTATGGCAGTTCTGGTTTTCCTTGGAGTATTCTTTGTTTTCGTGGTTGAGGCATAAGGTTGGTGCCAGCGGTAGTACCGCTGGGCCGGAGCGGTAGTACCGCTTATCGCCACAAGTGGTAGTACCGTTGTCCCACAGCGGTAGTACCGCCCATGGCCATAAGCGGTAGTACGGCTCCGATTCCGCGCTGGTACCGCCTCGATTCGAGACCGATGTTTTTCGTGTCGGGTTTCGCGGTACTAGGAGCGGTAGTAGTGGCGGTAGTACCACTCTTACTCCCGCGGTAGTACCGCTCTGGGGCCAGGGCCCTGTCTTCCTCGTCAGCACGGTAGTACAGCTGGGTGGGAGCGGTAGTACCGCTCTCAGCGGTAGTACCGCCCTGCCCTAGCGGTAGTACCGCTCTGTGCGGGGATGTACAGTGGGGTAACGATTGGATTTTTCCCCTCCTATAAAAGGGGGTCTTCTTCCCCAATGAACCTTATCCTTTGAGCTCGTGTTCTTCCCCCATTGTTGACCTTCTTCGAGCTTGCTAACTCTCAATCCCTCCATGGATTCTTGCTAGTTTTTGAGGGAAAAGAGAGAGGAGGTCTAGATCCACGTTTCCACCAATCACTTTCTCCTCTAAGTGAGGGGAACCCCTTGGATCTAGGTCTTGGAGTTCTTCGTGTTCTTCTTTCATTCTTCCTCTCATTTTCCTCCCTAGCATTAGTTGCTTTGGTGGGATTTGGGAGAGAAGGACTTGGGCACTCCGTGTGCCCTTGCCATTGCATTTGGTGCATCGGTTTGAGTTCTCCACGGTGATACGTGGAAGTTACAAGTTGAGAAGCTTATTACTCTTGGGTGCTTGGTACCCTTGAGCTTGTTCCTCTTGGGTGCTTGGGCGCCCTAGACGGTTGGTGGTGTTCGGAGCTCAATCATTGTGGTGTAAACCTCCGGGCAAGCATCGGGGTCTCCAATTAGGTTGTGGAGATCGCCCCGAGCAATTTGACGGGTACCGGTGACCTCCCCCAAGGGTTGCCAAAGTGTACGGGTTCGGTGACCACCCCCAAGGGTTGCCATTTGTACGGGTTCGGTGACCATCCTCAAGGGTCCCTTAGTGGAATCACGGCATCTTGCATTGTGCGAGGGCGTGAGGAGATTACGGTGGCCCTAGTGGCTTCTTGGGGAGCATTGTGCCTCCACACCGCTCCAAAGGGAGATTAGCATCCGCAAGGGTGTGAACTTCGGGATACATCGTCGTCTTCGCATGCCTCGGTTATCTCTTACCCGAGCCCCTTTACTTATGCACTTTACTTTGTGATAGCCATATTGTTCTTTGTCATATATCTTGCTATCACATAGTTGCTTATCTTGCTTATCATAAGTTGTTGGTGCACATAGGTGAGCCTAGTTGTTGTAGGTTTTGTGCTTGACAAATTAACCGCTAGGTTTTTTCCGCATTTGTTCAAGCCTAAACCGTAATTATTTTAAAGCGCCTATTCACCCCTCCTCTAGGCGACATCCTCGATCTTTCAGGCAGAGTGCCGGCAAAGGCTCCAAGATGAGATCTCGTGGATACAGAAGGTTACGGCGGTGGAAATTGTGTTTTGGGTGCTCCCTAGATGTTTTCGGGGTACGTAGGTTTATATAGGAGGAAGAAGTACGTCGGTGGACGCCCGAGGGGCCCATGAGACAGGGGCGCCATCCTATCTCGTGGAGGCCTCGGCAGCTTCTTGACTTGCACTCCAAGTCCTCTGGATCACGTTCGTTCCAAAAATCACACTCCCGAAGGTTTCATTCCCTTTGGACTCCATTTGATATTCCTTTTCTTCGGAATACTGAAATAGGCAAAAAAACAGCAATACGGGCTGGGCCTCCGGTTAGTAGGTTAGTCCCAAAAATGATATAAATGTGTAAAATAAAGCCCATAAACATCCAAAAGGGGTAATATAATAGCATGGAACAATAAAAAATTATAGATACGTTGGAGACGTATCAAGCATCCCCAAGCTTAATTCCTGCTCGTCCTCCAGTAGGTAAATGAAAAAAAATAGAATTTTTGATGTGGAATGCTACCTAGCATAATTCTTAATGTAATTTTCTTTATTGTGGCATGAATGTTCAGATCCAAATGATTCAAAATAAAAGTTCATATTGATAAAAGAAATAGCAACACTTCAAGCTTACTAATCAAAGCAATCATGTCTTCTCAAAATAACATGGCAACAGAAAGTTCATCTCTACAAAATCATATAGTTAGGCTATGCTTCATTTTCGTCACACAAAGATGTTCCCTACTTCTATACCCCCGATGACAAGCCAAGAAATTGTATCATACTTAAATAATCTCAAACTTTTTCAACCTTCACGCAATACATGAGCGTGAGCCATGGATATAGCACTATGGGTGAAATAGAATATGATGATGGAGATTGTGTGGAGAAGACAAAAAAGGCGAAAGTCTCACATTGACGAGGATAATCAACGGGCTATGGAGATGCCCATCAATTGATGTCAATATGAGGAGTAGGGCTTGCCATGCAACGGATGCACTAGAGCTATAAATGAATGCTCAACAAAAGAAAACTAGTGGGTGTGCATCCAACTTGCTTGCTCACAAAGACCTAGGGCATTTGAGGAAGCCCATCATAGGAATATACAAGCCAAGTTCTATAACAAAAAATTCCCACTAGTATATGAAAGTGACAACCTATGAGACTCTCTACATGAAGAACATGGTGCTACTTTGAAGCACAATATATGAGACTTAATAAAGAACAAGGTGCTACTTTGAAGCACAAGTGTGGAAAAAGAGATAGTAGCATTGCCCTTTTATTTATTTATTTATTTTTCTTTTGTTTTCTCTTTTTTTGGGCCTTTATTTTTATTTTCTTTTTGGGCAATGCTCTAATAATGATGATCATCACACTTCTATTGATTACAACATATGAATTACAACTCGAAACTAGAACAAGATATGACTCTATATGAATGCCTCCGGCGGTGTACCGGGATGGTGTAATGAATCAAGAGCGACATGTATGAAAAATAATGCATGGTGGCTTTGCCACAAATACGATGTCAACTACATGATCATGCAATGGCAATATGACAAAAGTAATGTATGTCATGATGATGATAAACGGAACGGTGGAAAGTTGCATGGCAATATATCTCGGAATGGCTATGGAAATGCCATAAATAGGTAGGTATGGTGGCTGTTTTGAGGAAGATATAAGGAGGTTTATGTGTGATAGAGCGTATCATATAATGGGGTTTGGATGCACCTGCGAAGTTTGCACCAACTCTCAAGGTGAGAAAGGGCAATGCACGGTATCGGAGAGGCTAGCAATGATGGAAAGGTAAAAGTGCGTATAATCCATGGACTCAACATTAGTTAAAAGAACTCATATACTTATTGAAAAAATTTAGAAGTCATCAAAAACCAAGCACTATGCGCATGCTCCTAGGGGGATAGATTGGTAGGAAAAGACCATCGCTTGTCCCCGATCGCCACTCATAATGATGCACAAGCCAGGTACACTTCATGCTTCAAAATTATTACACAACTTTAACCATACGTGCATGCTACGGGACTTGCTAACTTCAACACAAGCATTATTTAAATTCATAATCACCCAATTAGCATGACTTTAATATCACTACCTCCCTATCTCAAAACAATCATCAAGTATCAAGTTGATCATAGCATCCGATTCACTTCCTATGATAGTTTTTATTATACCCAACTTGGATGCTCATCATTCTAGGACCAAATTATAACCATAGCAAATACCATGCTGTTATAAAAGACTCTCAAAAAGATATAAGTGAAGCATGAGAGACTAGCAATTTCTACAAAATAATTCACCACCGTGCTCTAAAAGGTATAAGTGAAGCACTAGAGCAAAAACTATCAAGCTCAAAAAGATATAAGTGAAGAACATAGAGTATTATAGAAAATTCTAATAAAATAGGATTCTCCCAAAAGGTGTGTATAGAAAGGATGATTGTGGAAAACTACAAAGAAAATATTAATATAATACACGACGCTCCAAGCAAAACACCTATCATGTGGCAAATAAAAATATAGCTCCAAGTAAAGTTACCAATGAACGAAGACGAAAGAGGGGATGCCTTCCCGGGGCATCCCCAAGCATAGGCTTTTGGATATTCTTGAATATCTTGGGGTGCCTTGGGAATCCACAAGCTTAGGCTTTTGCCACCCTTTATTCCATAGTCCATCAAATCTTTACCCAAAACTTGAAAACTTCACAACACAAAACTCAACAGGAAATCTTATAAGCTCCGTTAGTGAAAGAAAACAAAACCACCACATAAGGTACTGTAATGAACTCATTCTTTATTTATTTTGGTGTTAAACCTACTCTATTCCAACTTCTCTATGGTTTATAAACTCTTTTACTAGCCATAGATGCATCAAAATAAGCAAACAACACACGAAAAACAGAATCTGTCAAAAACAGAACAGTCTGTAGCAATCTGTAACTAACGTAAACTTCTGGAACTCTACAAATCCTAAAAAAATAGGAAGCACTGTACAATTTTTTTATTTATCAGCAGCAAAAAGAATCAATTCAAAAGCACGTTTCTGTGATTTATTGAATTGTTTCTCGTGAGCACAAAGTTTCTGTTTTTCAGCAGAATCGAATCAACTATCATCATAGTTTATCCTATAGGTTCTAATTGGCACAAACACTAATTAAAAGATAAAAACACATCCAAACAGAAATTAGTAACAGAATTTAACACTAAACAGGAACAAAAACAAAAAACATAAAGAAAATTGGGTTGCCTCCCAACTAGCGCTATCGTTTAACGCGCCTAGCTAGGCATAAAAGCGAAGATAGATCTAAGTAGTGCCATGTTTGGCACTTGATTCATAAGTAGCCCGCATGATAGATCTGTAAGGTAATTTGACTTTCTTTCTTGGAAAGTGCTCCATGCCTTTCTTTAATGGAAATTGGAATCTAATATTCCCTTCCTTCATATCAATAATCGCGCCAATCATTCTAAGGAAAGGTCTACCAAGAATAACAGGGCAAGAAAGATTGCAATCTATATCAAGAATGATAAAATCCATGGGCACCAAATTTCTATTTGCAAAAATAAGAACATCATTGATCCTTTCCATTGGCTTTTTAATGGTGGAATCCGCAAGGTGCAAATTTAAAGAGAAATCATCAAGATCATGGAAACCTAAAATATCACATTAAGTTTTCGGAATCGTGGAAACACTAGCACCCAAATCACACAAAGCAAAACACTCATGATTTTAATTTTAATCTTTATAGTAGGTTACCACTCATCATTAAGTTTTCTAGGTATAGAAACTTCCAAATTAAGTTTTTCATCATAAGATTGCAACAAGGCATCAACGATATGTTTGGTAAAAGCTTTATTTTGACTATAAGCATGAGGAGAATTAACAACGGATTGCAACAAGGAAATACAACCTTCTAAAGAACAATTATCATAATCAAATTCCTTGAAATCCGATATAGTGGGTTCAATACTATTTAAAGTCATGACCTCTCCAATCCCACTTTTACCAAATTTAGCATCAAGATCTAAAAACTCCAAATTCTTGGGACGCCTTTTAGGTAAAGTTGACTCATCATCAGTCCCATAATTATCAAGATTCATATTGCAAGCATAGATCTAATAGGAGACGCATCAATAACTTTAAGGTCTTCATCATTATTTTCATGTAAACTAGAAGAACACGCTTTTATAAAGCTATCTTTTTTAGCACGCAATCTAGCGGTTCTTTCCTTACACTCATCAATGGAAATTGTCATTGCTTTGAGAGACTCATTGATATCATGCTTAGGAGAATAAGATCTAATTTTAAGAGAATCAACATCAACCGAAAGTCTATCAATGTTCCTGGCCAAATCATCAACTTTGAGCAATTTTTCTTCAAGCAAAGCATTAAAATTCTTTTGAGAAATCGTAAATTCTTTCACACTATTCTCAAAATCATAGGGCATCTTATTAAAATTACCATAAGAATTATTGTAGGAATTTCCATAATTATTAGAGGAATTACTAGGGAACGGTCTAGCATTAAAGTTTCCTCTATAGGCATTGTTTCCAAAACTATTCCCACCAACAAAATTCACATCCATAGATTCATTATTATTCTCAATCAAAGTAGACAAAGGCATATCATTGGGACCAAGAGGATTATTTTTAGTAGCAAACAACTTCATAAGTTCATCCATCTTTCCACTCAAAACATTGATTTCTTCTATAGCATGCACTTTTTTACTAGAAGATCTTTCGGTATGCGATTGAGAATAATTAGCCATAGTATTATCAAGAAGGTTTGTAGCATCTCCTAACGTGATTTCCATAAACGTGCCTCCCACGGCCGAATCTAAGAGATTTCTAGAAGCAAAGTTCAAACTGGCATAAAAATTTTGTATGATCATCCATAAATTCAAACCATGAGTAGGTGTCACACCCTAGCTAGTCATGCATTAGAGTGTTGCATCATGTTTACTTTTGCATCAGAAACTTGAAATGGGGATGACAGAACCCCCAGTCCCCTCTGATAACCAACTAGGGTTTACTAAAATAATCTTCAATGAACCTGAAATGCCCTTCTAAAATGCCCATCATTTTTGCCTTGGTTCAGAACCTCTGCCAAAAATGGTGCACACTTTTCTAGGCCATCCTAGGGTTCTTGAGTTAATTCATAACTATTTGAATTTGGGCATTTAAAATAATATAAAATATTTTAATGCTCAAATATCTCCAAACTAAAATGTTTCATGTTGGAAATATTCCAACTATGGACCAGGAGTAGTTTGGTGATTTTTGGAGTTGCCTAGGTATTTTATTTAATTCAAAAAAGTTGCAGAATTATTAAATAAAACAGAAAACAGAAAAGAGAGGAGAAACTTACCTGTGCGGCCCAGCCAGCTGGCCGGCCCAGCTAGCCAGCCCAGCACTGTAGCTCCCCGTCGTCTTCCTCCCCACGCCCCGAAGCTGCTGCATGCTCGCGCGCGCGCGACCGCGCGGCCACCTCCTGCTTGCCGACGCCCCCTGGCCGCGTGGACGACGCCCGTAGCCCGTCCCGATTCCCCCTGCTCCCTCTCACTCTCCCCCGTTCCTCCCTCGCTCTCTCTCGCTCTCGGCCGAACACCACCGTCGCCGCCGTTTGCCGTAGCCACTGACCCCGGCCACCCCTCGCTCCCCCGAGTAGCTCAGAAGCTCCGCCACAACTCCCTCTTCCTCCCCACCGCTCCACGAGTCCCCGGAAGCCCTGCATTGCCGCCACGTCGCCGTTCCCCTCTTCGGGCTCCGATCATCGTCGCTGTCAAATTCGCCGTCTCCGACGCGTCCCCGAGCCCGCTTCGACGCCACTGCAACCGCGGTGAGCCCCCGGAGCGTTTCCCCCTTCTTCCCTGCTCTCTCCCGACCCCTAGGCCCTATCCCCACACGGCAGAACCTCCACCGTCGCCGAGCTCGCCGTCGACGCAGCTCCGGTGACCATTTGGTCACCCCGGCGAGTCCAACGCGTTCACAGAACCCAGTAGAGCATCCCTAGCGCCTCACTTTGCTCGACTTCGAGCTCCAGCACCAATCCCGCGCACGACCGAACCCCGGCGGCCGCAGCCGAGCTCACCGCCGTCGACTCCGGCCACCCCGACCCCAACGGACTCCGCCAAGAGCCGCGGGTCGTCCTCAGCTTCACTCCGGTGGTCGCCACGTTCCATTTGGTGGCCGAAACGACCAAAACCACTATCGCCGCCGCACTGTTGGTCGCCGCCGGCCAGAACTCCGGCGAGCTGACGTGGCCTAGTTGATTAACCACTAATCCACCACCTACTGACGCTGACAAGTGGGCCCCAGGGCTTAGTCAAAGCTAACCAGCCCGGGGTCAACGCGGGATTAGCCCTGTGACACTGACGTGTGGACCCCACACGTCAGGTTTGACCCGAGCCAGCCCTGTTGACCTGCTGATGTCACTGTGATGTCAGGCTGACGCAGTAATTGAATTTCTGAATTTAAATTAAATCAGGAAATTCCAGAATATTAGTTAAACTTCAATAATTCATAACTTTTATTCTGTAACTCCAAATTGGACAAATTATATATGAAAAATGATCAGAAAAATACAATCTATCCATCTGTACTATTTTCATGCATGATCAAACAAGTTAAATTGATGTTTTAACCAGAACAAGGAAAGGCACTTTAAAAGGCCATATTTGAAATTGAAATTTGAATCTTTGATTCAAATTTGTTCAAACCCATCTGGTTTTAGTTGCATTAGCCCAACACACTCATATTGCCATGTTTCATGCATGCATCATATTGTTGCACATTGTTTGGTGATGCCTGTGTATCGTTATCCTTTGCGACAGGATCTGTCCCCGAGGAGTACCGTGATTACCCTAACGAGGAATCGTATCCGTGCAACGAACCATCAGGCAAGCAACCAACCATTTGATCATATCGATACAATCCCATGTTCTCGCTCCTGCTCTCATTTACTGCATTAAGACAACGCGGTTCAAACTGCTGTGTGCTACGGTAGTTGAACCCATTTCCTCTGCATGACCTGTCATTGCCACAGTAACTAGATGAAACCCACTAGCATGTGTAGGAGTTGATTGAGCCATATGTATGTGTTGTTCCTACCTTGCTATGCCTGCTATGCTTAGAGTTGTGTCAGGTCTGGTTCATCTGGGTGATGGGCTAGAGTGAAATGATTATGTCGGTAATGAGAGTGGTGTGGTGAACACGATTTGGTAAAGGTATCGATGAGAGGCCATGTAGGAGTACATGGTGGGTTGTTTCATTGAAGCCGACCTTAAGCACTGAGATCTATATGTGTGATTTAAGAATCAGCTACTACCATGCATTGGGCCCGAAACCAATGGACCCTCTCGACTTCTTATTCACCCTAGTTCTCCGTCCAGGAGTTGCAAGTAGTTTCTGGTGTTTGTAGCCTACTGGAGGCCGTGGACAGCGCTGACCATAGGGGTGGGCTGTGATGCGGTAGGTACGTGGCCGGGTGTACCGAATACCCGTTAGGTATCTCGGGAACCCTGTTCACATCGTTCGGGGCCGTATGGGAAACCTCGGCCGGACTCCCTGCGGATGGAACCTGAATAGGCGATAAACCTGGATTGGAGACTTAGGTGATTAGGTAGGTCGTGGCCGACACCCACGTTGGGCTTCCGCTTGAAGGTTGCCGAGTACATGTCGTGTAAACGACGATAAGTGGTGAGAGCGTGTATGAAGAAGTACACCCCTGCAGGGTTAACATGATCTATTCAAATAGCCGCGTCCGCGGTAAAGGACTACTTGGTTGCCTATACAGTTCATAGACAAGTAAATGGAAACTACTAAAAGCCTCAAGATAAGTGTGAGTGCCGAGGATGGCTCTTCCGTAGGGAGACGGAGATGGATCCTCGATAGTGTATTGAAGTGGTGAGTAGTGGACTCGTGTGCGCAAAACTATTTCAAGTTGGAGTATCGTAGGATAGCCTAGCCAAGAGTCAAAGCTGGCTTGCTGCAATAACTCCACCAACCCTTCTTGATACTATGCATGTATGTAGGATCTGATGTAAGTCTTGCTGAGTACCTTTGTACTCATGTTGCTATAATCTACATTTTTACAGAAGACGCTGCAACCCCTTCTGATGGGTTCTATGTAGACG
Organism: Triticum aestivum; assembly: GCF_018294505.1. Taxonomy (NCBI): domain Eukaryota; kingdom Viridiplantae; phylum Streptophyta; class Magnoliopsida; order Poales; family Poaceae; genus Triticum; species Triticum aestivum. The sequence continues at coordinate 513,450,713 of NC_057804.1, forward strand.
TTGACATCAACGAGTAGGCTAAAGACCCAGGTGGTGACCCTGAGCTTGTGAAGGACCACGTAGTATAGCCAGGCTTTCCAAGCCTCTTTTGTTTTACTAGTTGTCTGTACCCAGACAAGTTACTTCCGCTGCTGGCTTGTATGACTGTATGACTTGTATGTTGGGTCGTGAGACCCGTACCTTTGTGTATGATATGTATGGCTCCCTGAGCCTTAAATAAAGTATTTGTGTCGTAGAGTCATGTTGTGATGCTTCGTTGTATTTGCACATATCGAGCATGTTGTGTGTATGATTGAAATGCTTGGTATGTGTGGGATCTGACCATCTAGTTGTTTATCTTTAGTAGCCTCTCTTACCGGGAAATGTCTCCTAGTGTTACCGCTGAGCCATGGTAGCTTGCTACTGCTCTGGAACACTTAGGCTGGCCGGCATGTGTCCTTCTTCGTTCCTGTGTCTGTCCCTTCGGGGAAATGTCACGCTTTGAGTACCGGAGTCCTGTTAGCCCGCTACAGCCCGGTTTACCGGAGTCCTGCTAGCCCAGTGCTACAGCCCGGACCCACTTGCTGATGACCGACACGTTCGAAGCTGGGTCATGGATGCCTGTCCCTGTAAGTCTGTGCCACTTTGGGTTTACGACTAGTCATGTCAGCCCGGGCTCTTTATCATATGGATGCTAGCGACACTATCATATACGTGAGCCAAAAGGCGCAAACGGTCCCGGGAAAAAGGTAAGACGACACCCGTGGGGATACCGTGTGTGAGGCCGCAAAGTGATATGAGGTGTTACCAGCTAGATCGATGTGACATCGAGTCGGGGTCCTGACAGCGTTGGCATCAGAGCCGGACTGCCTGTAGGTTCTCCAAACCAAACTGGTCGATGTTGAGTCTAGAAATTCTTTAGTTATATGTAGGGGAATTGTTTGTGGGTTGGAACGTAAGGCTCTTTTTACTCCTTATATCTTATGACATTCTGATCTGAGTCAGTCCATTCTTCCACCGGGGGTTAAGGAATTAGGATCTGTTCTCTCTATCAGGATCACGTGTTACTGATCAGTAGTACCTTATAAGTTTGATGGTTACAAGCCTAGTCCAGTTCTACTACCACATTATGTTGTAAGAATGGTTTCAAGACTTGATATGATGATGTTGAGTGTGTACGAAATCCTTTGTCAAATGTCTCAATATCCTTTTTGAGCATTTACAGCTGTTATGCTGCCGAAAATTTGCTAGAAATTCTAATGCCTTTGCATTATAATTGTGCTTTCAGATGGCCACTCGCGACCTCAATCAAGTGGTTCGCCTGACTCGATGCCTAGATGTACCCGGCCATACTGCTAAGTTGGTCAGGGTAATGACTGAGGCTGGATACCGCTGGTATCCTGAGTACACGGTCGAAGAGCAATTCCGAGATTTTAATCAAAGCCAGTATCTCTGCACTGTCAGGATATTTCCTTCTTATCCTGGATCCACTGAGCCTCTTCACTGCTCCTATGGACTCGGGGTTACTATCGAGATGGCTGTGCAGGATGCCGCCTACTCTATGATGACCATTATGCGAGTCAGATCTGGGTTATTTCGGGACTCTGACTTCCGGTATATGCCAGGATCACTTCCGGGAGCACAAGGATATTTTCAGGCTATATATGCTGACTCCACTCAGGAGGATTCACGGACTCGCACCACTGCTGAGATGCTCGAGGATAAGGACCGTGAAAATCGGGCCTTAAGGTTAGAGCTCTTCAATACCCGTGCTGACCACTGGGCCACTTTGACTCGGTTCGCACCGGCGGTGCAAGCTGGATTTTCAGATATGCGCGATCTCTATCCTGTGAGATCTGCTTTGCCGGACGTGATGGTTTGGCGTGATGTAGGAGGCATCACCCCACCTCGCGGTCCCCGCAGGCCACCCTTCGCTGGTCCAAGGCCTCATCCTAGCCCCTATGGTCCACAAGCTCCGCGAGACCGTCTGTTTCCGGATGATCATGTTGAACTTCCGGGCTATGGAGGTGACTTCTACGAGGACTACTACGGATCGGTCTGAGTTAGTAGTAGTATCACTAGTTCGCATTAGTTGTGTCGTCTATCGTCCTGCGTGACTCGTGGGATATGACCTAGTTTGTACTTTTCCGGAGTTGTAGAAAAATAATGTATAGGAGTTCGGAATGCCTCCGATGAGATGTAATCCCTTTTCACCGTAATAGTACTTTGTTTGGTCTTGTACTAAACCTTGTATGGTGTGTATGACGGTGGAATAAAAGAAGCAGTTTCTGTATCTACCATGTCATACGGATGATCATCTTGCATTCCGAGTTATTCCTTGCATTATGTATCCTATGTCGGAATTTTATCATTCTGACTAAATCATTGTCTCGTTTACCTAGGATGGTCAACACGCGCGCCAACCCTGCTTCTCAAGAGCAGGCCGAAGGCAGTGAAGCCAAGGATGCAAATCTGCCTCATCCTCCTTCACTAGCCGAGGTTATGATGGAAGCTGAGAGAAACAAGCGGGAGACAAACCGTTTGTTGGAGCGTATTGAACAAAACACAGCACACCATCAGAGGGCTAACGTGGTGTCACTCAGCGATTTTATCAAATTGCATCCACCCACGTTCCACCACTCCGTCGAGCCTCTCGACGCTGATGACTGGCTTCGCAGTATTTCTCACAAGCTGCGTTCCGCGCTGGTAGCGGAGGCTGTCAAGGTCACCTTTGCCGCATATCATCTTGAAGGCCCCGCCAGTCTATGGTGGGAGAATTATGGAGCTATGCGCCCAGCGGGCCATGTCACAACTTGGGCTGAATTCAGCGAGGCTTTCCGTGAACATCACATTCCGGAGGGTCTCATGGACCGTAAGCGTGAAGAATTTTGCAATTTCACCCAAGGCCGACTTTCTGTGGATGCCTATAGCAGAGAGTTTGGTAAGCTTGCCCGTTATGCAACCGAGGAAGTTTCTACTGACGCCAAGAAGCAAGCAAGGTTCCGTAAGGGCCTTAGTCCTGAGCTTCGCCGCGACCTCCGTCTGCATGAGTGCACATCCTTTTCGAAACTTGTCAACAAAGCCATCAGTGCTGAAACTGGCCAGACTGACTATGACGCAACACGCAAGCATGGACGTGACATGGGTTCCTCATCAGGTGCTGGTCCTCAGAAGCGCCGCGTGTGGGTACCCAACACCGCCCTGCCACCCAGGTTCACACCGAGGCCATCTTTCCAGGCGCCTCGCCCCGCTCAACAGTCTGCTCCAGCCAAGCCCTATGGGGGTCCAACCAATAATGCTCCTCCACGTACCAGTTCCGTGACTTGTTTCAAGTGTGGGGAATCTGGTCATTATATGCGTGAGTGTCCCCAGACCAACCCCAATCAATCTGCTAAAGCTGTTGGCCGTGGCAAGCCGACAGGGAAGGTGTTTCATGCTAAACCGGTCACTGCTTCACGTGGCCATGTCAACTGTATCTCTGCCGAAGAAGCTCAAGAGGACCCCAACGTCGTTCTCGGTACGCTTCTTGTTAATTGTCAGCCGGCATCTGTTCTTTTCGATACAGGAGCCTCTCATTCTTTTATATCTGAAAATTATGCTCGTTTGCATAACGTTGCATTCTGTGACTTGCCATCCTCTATGGTAATTCAAACTCCGGGATCCAAATGGCAAACTTCTAGAGTAAGCCATGGAAATGAAATCCAAGTCGACAGACTTGTTTTTCTCGCATCTTTGATAGCCCTTAAATCTTCAGATATTAATATCATTTTGGGTATGGACTGGATGTCAGCTCATCAAGCCAAAATTGATTGCTTCTCTAGGACCGTTCAACTCACCCATCCTTCGGGGAAGATAGTCAATGTTTTGACCCGAATAGCCAAGCGGCGGTTATATTCTCTTAACGCCAGCCCTTTGCCAGACCTTGAGGACGTTCCGGTAGTCCGTGATTTTCCGGATGTCTTTCCAGAAGAATTGCCAGGGGTTCCACCTGACAGGGATGTTGAGTTCGTAATAGACCTCATTCCAGGAACCGTTCCGATTGCTAGAAGACCTTATAAGATGGCACCCCTAGAACTAGCCGAGCTTAAGAAACAACTCGATGAATCCTTGAAAAAGGGTTTCATCCGCCCTAGCTCATCTCCGTGGGCTTGCCCCGTCCTATTCGTCAAGAAGAAGGATGGTACGGACCGGATGGTTGTAGATTACCGACCTGTCAATTTGGTCACAATCAAGAACAAATACCCGCTTCCCAGGATCAACGATCTGTATGATCAGCTCGCGGGATCCTCAGTCTTCTCCAAGATGGATTTGAGGTTGGGCTACCATCAAATCAAAATCAGAAACGGGGACATTCCTAAAACGGCCTTTGTTACTCGTTACGGCCAATACGAGTACACCGTCATGTCCTTCAGTTTAACCAACGCTCCAGCCACCTTTTCTCGGTTAATGAACTCAATCTTCATGGAGTATTTGGATAAATTCGTCGTAGTTTATCTCGATGATATACTCATCTACTCCAAGAACGAGGAAGAACATGCCGAACATCTAAGGCTAGTGTTGCAGAAACTTCGAGAGCATCGCCTTTATGCCAAATTTTCAAAATGTGAATTCTGGTTGCCAGAAGTAACCTATCTGGGTCACGTAATATCTGGTAAAGGTATTGCTGTTAACCCTGAGCGAGTTCAAGCTGTCCTTGACTGGACTCCACCCGAATCGGTCAAGCAAGTTCGGAGTTTTCTAGGCTTAGCGAGTTATTGCCGTCGCTTTGTCGAGAACTTCTCCAAAGTTGCTAAACCTCTAACCGAACTCCTCAAGAAAGATAAGAAGTTCGAATGGACTCCACAATGTGAGCACAGTTTTCAGGAACTGAAAAGACGCCTGACTTCTGCTCCCGTGCTGGTACCACCAGACTTCTCCAAAGACTTTGTTATCTACTGCGACGCCTCGCGACAAGGACTAGGTTGCATTCTCATGCAAGATCGACACGTAATTGCTTACGCTTCACGGCAATTGCACCCACATGAGGAGAATTATCCTACTCATGATCTAGAACTTGCAGCCGTAGTCTATGCACTTAAGACCTGGCGACATTACCTCCTCGGTAATCATTGCGAAATATTCACTGATCACCAAAGCCTGAAGTACATCTTCACCCAACCGGATCTGAATCTCAGGCAAAGACGTTGGGTTGAATTGATCACCGACTTCGACCTAGGAATAACCTATACCCCAGGGAAAGCCAACGTCATGGCTGATGCGCTAAGTCGTAAATCTTATTGTAACAACCTGATGTTACAACAAAGTCAACCGCTTCTCCATGAGGAATTTCGAAAGCTTAACCTTCACATTGTTCCTCAAGGTTTTCTCTCCACCTTGGTGGCAAAACCTACTCTTACGGATCAAATCATCGCTGCCCAAAAGCGAGATAAGGGAATATCTAAAATCAAAGAGAACATTGCTAGCGGAGGTGCTAGTTGTTTCTCCACAAATGATCATGGTGTTGTGTACTTTGAGAATCGTCTAGTGGTTCCCAAGAACCAGCATCTACGGCAGTTGATCCTTAAGGAGGCCCATGAATCTCCTCTCACTATTCATCCCGGTAGTACTAAAATGTATCAGGACCTACGCCAGAGGTTCTGGTGGACTAGGATGAAGAGAGAAATCGCTCAGTATATTGCCAATTGCGATGTCTGTCGTCGTGTAAAAGCAGAGCACCAACGGCCTGCTGGCACCCTTCAACCTTTAGCTATTCCTGAATGGAAATGGGATAAAATTGGTATGGATTTCATTACCGGTTTTCCCAGGACCAAGAGAGGGAATAATGCTACTTTCGTCGTGGTCGGTCGTCTTTCCAAGGTAGCTCATTTCTTACCTGTTCGTGAGAGTATAACCGCTAGTCAACTGGCAGACTTATACATCTCCCGAATAGTGTCCCTCCATGGTGTTCCTTTGGAAATCAATTCGGATCGAGGAAGTCTTTTCACCTCTCGATTTTGGGAAAGCTTCCAAAATGCTATGGGAACTCGTCTTTCTTTTAGCACCGCTTTCCACCCTCAGTCAAGTGGTCAAGTGGAACGCGTCAACCAAATTCTAGAAGACATGCTTCGAGCCTCCGTTATCTCTTTCGGAATGGACTGGGAGAAGTGCCTTCCATTTGCCGAATTCGCTTACAACAACAGCTATCAATCTAGCTTGGGTAAAGCCCCTTTTGAAGTTCTCTATGGACGACGATGTCGAACACCCCTTAACTGGTCAGAGACCGGGGAAAGACAATTCTTTGGCCCGGATATGATTCAGGAAGCAGAAGAACAAGTTCGTATCGTTCGTGAAAAGTTGAAAACAGCCCAATCTCGTCAAAAGAGTCAATATGACCGAAAACATAAGGCTATGACTTTCGAGGTTGACGAGAAGGCTTATCTTCGGGTCACCCCTCTGAAGGGAACCCATCGCTTCGGTATCAAAGGCAAACTGGCTCCTCGTTACATTGGACCTTTTCGCATTCTTGCCAAACGAGGAGAAGTTGCCTACCAATTGGAACTACCTCCGCACCTCTCCAGAGTTCACGATGTCTTCCACGTTTTTCAACTCAGGCGTTGTTTCTCGGATCCTATCCGTGAAGTGGACCACGAAACGCTTGATCTCCAAGATAATCTTACATATCGAGAGTACCCCATCCGTATCCTCGATCAAGCCGAGCGTACCACGCGACGTCATAACATCAAGTTCCTCAAAGTTCAATGGTCGCACCATTCTGAAGACGAAGCAACTTGGGAAAGGGAGGATCGTCTTCGACTCGAGTATCCCGCCTTCTTCTCGGAGGAACCCAAATCTCGGGATGAGATTCTTTTGAGTGGGGGTGAGTTGTCACACCCTAGCTAGTCATGCATTAGAGTGTTGCATCATGTTTACTTTTGCATCAGAAACTTGAAATGGGGATGACAGAACCCCCAGTCCCCTCTGATAACCAACTAGGGTTTACTAAAATAATCTTCAATGAACCTGAAATGCCCTTCTAAAATGCCCATCATTTTTGCCTTGGTTCAGAACCTCTGCCAAAAATGGTGCACACTTTTCTAGGCCATCCTAGGGTTCTTGAGTTAATTCATAACTATTTGAATTTGGGCATTTAAAATAATATAAAATATTTTAATGCTCAAATATCTCCAAACTAAAATGTTTCATGTTGGAAATATTCCAACTATGGACCAGGAGTAGTTTGGTGATTTTTGGAGTTGCCTAGGTATTTTATTTAATTCAAAAAAGTTGCAGAATTATTAAATAAAACAGAAAACAGAAAAGAGAGGAGAAACTTACCTGTGCGGCCCAGCCAGCTGGCCGGCCCAGCTAGCCAGCCCAGCACTGTAGCTCCCCGTCGTCTTCCTCCCCACGCCCCGAAGCTGCTGCGTGCTCGCGCGCGCGCGACCGCGCGGCCACCTCCTGCTTGCCGACGCCCCCTGGCCGCGTGGACGACGCCCGCAGCCCGTCCCGATTCCCCCTGCTCCCTCTCACTCTCCCCCGTTCCTCCCTCGCTCTCTCTCGCTCTCGGCCGAACACCACCGTCGCCGCCGTTCGCCGTAGCCACTGACCCCGGCCACCCCTCGCTCCCCCGAGTAGCTCAGAAGCTCCGCCACAACTCCCTCTTCCTCCCCACCGCTCCACGAGTCCCCGGAAGCCCTGCATCGCCGCCACGTCGCCGTTCCCCTCTTCGGGCTCCGATCATCGTCGCCGTCAAATTCGCCGTCTCCGACGCGTCCCCGAGCCCGCTTCGACGCCACTGCAACCGCGGTGAGCCCCCGGAGCGTTTCCCCCTTCTTCCCTGCTCTCTCCCGACCCCTAGGCCCTATCCCCACACGGCCGAACCTCCGCCGTCGCCGAGCTCGCCGTCGACGCAGCTCCGGTGACCATTTGGTCACCCCGGCGAGTCCAACGCGTTCACAGAACCCAGTAGAGCATCCCTAGCGCCTCACTTTGCTCGACTTCGAGCTCCAGCACCAATCCCGCGCACGACCGAACCCCGGCGGCCGCAGCCGAGCTCACCGCCGTCGACTCCGGCCACCCCGACCCCAACGGACTCCGCCAAGAGCCGCGGGTCGTCCTCAGCTTCACTCCGGTGGTCGCCACGTTCCATTTGGTGGCCGAAACGACCAAAACCACTATCGCCGCCGCACTGTTGGTCGCCGCCGGCCAGAACTCCGGCGAGCTGACGTGGCCTAGTTGATTAACCACTAATCCACCACCTACTGACGCTGACAAGTGGGCCCCAGGGCTTAGTCAAAGCTAACCAGCCCGGGGTCAACGCGGGATTAGCCCTGTGACACTGACGTGTGGACCCCACACGTCAGGTTTGACCCGAGCCAGCCCTGTTGACCTGCTGATGTCACTGTGATGTCAGGCTGACGCAGTAATTGAATTTCTGAATTTAAATTAAATCAGGAAATTCCAGAATATTAGTTAAACTTCAATAATTCATAACTTTTATTCTGTAACTCCAAATTGGACAAATTATATATGAAAAATGATCAGAAAAATCCAATCTATCCATATGTACTATTTTCATGCATGATCAAACAAGTTAAATTGATGTTTTAATCAGAACAAGGAAAGGCACTTTAAAAGGCCATATTTGAAATTGAAATTTGAATCTTTGATTCAAATTTGTTCAAACCCATCTGGTTTTAGTTGCATTAGCCCAACACACTCATATTGCCATGTTTCATGCATGCATCATATTGTTGCACATTGTTTGGTGATGCCTGTGTATCGTTATCCTTTGCGACAGGATCTGTTCCCGAGGAGTACCGTGATTACCCTAACGAAGAACCGTATCCGTGCAACGAACCATCAGGCAAGCAACCAACCATTTGATCATATCGATACAATCCCATGTTCTCGCTCCTGCTCTCATTTACTGCATTAAGACAACGCGATTCAAACTGCTGTGTGCTACGGTAGTTGAACCCATTTCCTCTGCATGACCTGTCATTGCCACAGTAACTAGATGAAACCCACTAGCATGTGTAGGAGTTGATTGAGCCATATGTATGTGTTGTTCCTACCTTGCTATGCCTGCTATGCTTAGAGTTGTGTCAGGTCTGGTTCATCTGGGTGATGGGCTAGAGTGAAATGATTATGTCGGTAATGAGAGTGGTGTGGTGAACACGATTTGGTAAAGGTATCGATGAGAGGCCATGTAGGAGTACATGGTGGGTTGTTTCATTGAAGCCGACCTTAAGCACTGAGATCTATATGTGTGATTTAAGAATCAGCTACTACCATGCATTGGGCCCGAAACCAATGGACCCTCTCGACTTCTTATTCACCCTAGTTCTCCGTCCAGGAGTTGCAAGTAGTTTCTGGTGTTTGTAGCCTACTGGAGGCCGTGGACAGCGCTGACCATAGGGGTGGGCTGTGATGCGGTAGGTACGTGGCCGGGTGTACCGAATACCCGTTAGGTATCTCGGGAACCCTGTTCACATCGTTCGGGGCCGTATGGGAAACCTCGGCCGGACTCCCTGCGGATGGAACCTGAATAGGCGATAAACCTGGATTGGAGACTTAGGTGATTAGGTAGGTCGTGGCCGACACCCACGTTGGGCTTCCGCTTGAAGGTTGCCGAGTACATGTCGTGTAAACGACGATAAGTGGTGAGAGCGTGTATGAAGAAGTACACCCCTGCAGGGTTAACATGATCTATTCAAATAGCCGCGTCCGCGGTAAAGGACTACTTGGTTGCCTATACAGTTCATAGACAAGTAAATGGAAACTACTAAAAGCCTCAAGATAAGTGTGAGTGCCGAGGATGGCTCTTCCGTAGGGAGACGGAGATGGATCCTCGATAGTGTATTGAAGTGGTGAGTAGTGGACTCGTGTGCGCAAAACTATTTCAAGTTGGAGTATCGTAGGATAGCCTAGCCAAGAGTCAAAGCTGGCTTGCTGCAATAACTCCACCAACCCTTCTTGATACTATGCATGTATGTAGGATCTGATGTAAGTCTTGCTGAGTACCTTTGTACTCATGTTGCTATAATCTACATTTTTACAGAAGACGCTGCAACCCCTTCTGATGGGTTCTATGTAGACGTTGACATCAACGAGTAGGCTAAAGACCCAGGTGGTGACCCTGAGCTTGTGAAGGACCACGTAGTATAGCCAGGCTTTCCAAGCCTCTTTTGTTTTACTAGTTGTCTGTACCCAGACAAGTTACTTCCGCTGCTGGCTTGTATGACTGTATGACTTGTATGTTGGGTCGTGAGACCCGTACCTTTGTGTATGATATGTATGGCTCCCTGAGCCTTAAATAAAGTATTTGTGTCGTAGAGTCATGTTGTGATGCTTCGTTGTATTTGCACATATCGAGCATGTTGTGTGTATGATTGAAATGCTTGGTATGTGTGGGATCTGACCATCTAGTTGTTTATCTTTAGTAGCCTCTCTTACCGGGAAATGTCTCCTAGTGTTACCGCTGAGCCATGGTAGCTTGCTACTGCTCTGGAACACTTAGGCTGGCCGGCATGTGTCCTTCTTCGTTCCTGTGTCTGTCCCTTCGGGGAAATGTCACGCTTTGAGTACCGGAGTCCTGTTAGCCCGCTACAGCCCGGTTTACCGGAGTCCTGCTAGCCCAGTGCTACAGCCCGGACCCACTTGCTGATGACCGACACGTTCGAAGCTGGGTCATGGATGCCTGTCCCTGTAAGTCTGTGCCACTTTGGGTTTACGACTAGTCATGTCAGCCCGGGCTCTTTATCATATGGATGCTAGCGACACTATCATATACGTGAGCCAAAAGGCGCAAACGGTCCCGGGAAAAAGGTAAGACGACACCCGTGGGGATACCGTGCGTGAGGCCGCAAAGTGATATGAGGTGTTACCAGCTAGATCGATGTGACATCGAGTCGGGGTCCTGACAGTAGGGCAATTGCGAATCATCAATTTCATTCTTTCCCAAGATTGGGCAACATGCTCATGATCAAGTTGTTTAAAATTCATAATATCGTTCCTAAGAGTGATGATCTTAGCAGGAGGAAAATACTTAGAGATAAAAGCATCTTTGCACTTGTTCCAAGAATCAATATTGTTTTTAGGCAAAGACGAAAACCAAACTTTAGCATGATCTCTAAATGAAAAAAGAAATAGCTTCAATTTAACAATATCATTATCCGTATCTTTCTTCTTTTTCATATCACACAAATCAACAAAGTTGTTTAGATGAGTAGCGGCATCTTCACTAGGAAGGCCGGCGAATTGATCTTTCATAACAAGATTCAGTAAAGCAGTATTGATTTCACAAGACTCAACATCATTAAGAGGAGCAACCGGAGTACTAAGTAAATCATTATTATTTGTATTGGAGAAATCACACAATTTGGTATTATCTTGCGCCATGGCAACAAGTAATCCCACACACAAGAAAATAGAAAACGGCAAGCGGAAAAGAGAGGAGAAGATTGGGAAAGAGAGGGCAAATAAAACGGCAAAGCTGAAGTGGGGGAGAGGAAAACGAGAGGCAAATGGCAAATAATGTAAATGCGAGGGAGATGAGTTTGTGAAGGGTACTTGGTATGTCTTGACTTGAGCGAAGACCTACCCGGAAACGGCGCCAGAAATCCTTCTTGCTACGTCTTGAGCTTGTGTTTGTTTTCCTTGAAGAGGAAAGGGTGATGCAGCACAGTAGCGTAAGTATTTCCCTCAGTTTTTGAGAACCAAGGTATCAATCCAGTAGGAGGCTCCTCAACAAGTCCCACGAACCTACACAAACAAACAAAGAACTCGCAACCAACGCAATAAAGGGGTTGCCAACCCCTTCATGGCCACTTGCGAAAGTGAGATCTGATAGAGATGGTATGATAAGATAAATATATTTTTGGTATTTTATAATATAGATGCAGAAAATAAAGATGCAAATAAAAGTAGATTGGAAGCAAATATGATAAGAGATAGACCCGGGGGCCATAGGTTTCACTAGAGGCTTCTCTCAAGAGCATAAGTATTACGGTGGGTGAACAAATTACTGTCGAGCAATTGATAGAAAAGCCAATAATTATGACATTATCTAGGCATGATCATGTATATAGGCATCACGTCCGCAACAAGTAGACCGACTCCTGCCTGCATCTACTACTATTACTCCACACGTCGACTGACTCCTGCCTGCATCTAGAGTATTAAGTTCACAAAGAACAGAGTAACGCATTAAGCAAGATGACATGATGTAGAGGGATAAACTCAAGCAATATGATATAAACCCCATCTTTTTATCCTTGATGGCAACAATACAATACGTGCCTTGCAACCCTTTCTGTCACTGGGTAAGGACACCGCAAGATTGAACCCAAAGCTAAGCACTTCTCCCATGGCAAGAAAGATCAATCTAGTAGGCCAAACCAAACTGATAATTCGAAGAGACTTGCAAAGATAACTCAATCATACATAAAAGAATTCAGAGAAGATTCAAATATTATTCATAGATAAACTTGGTCATAAACCCACAATTCATCGGATCTCGACAAACACACTGCAAAAAGAGATTACATCAAATAGATCTCCACAAGAGAGGGGCAGAACATTGTATTGAGATACAAAAAGAGATAAGAAGCCGTCTAGCTAATAACTATGGACCCGTAGGTCTGTAGTAAACTACTCACAACTCATCGGAAGGGCTATGGTGTTGATGTAGAAGCCCTCCATGGTCAATTCCCCCTCCGGAAGAGTGTCAGCGAAGGCTACAAGATGAGATCTCGCGAATACAGAAGGTTACGGCGGTGGAAATTGTGTTTTGGGTGCTCCCTGGATGTTTTCGGGGTACGTAGGTTTATATAGGAGGAATAAGTACATTAGTGGACGCCCGAGGGGCCCACGAGACAGGGGGCGCGCCCTATAGGGGGGGGGCGCCCTCCTATCTTTTGGAGGCCTCGGCTGCTTCTTGACTTGCACTCCAAGTCCTCTGGATCACGTTCGTTCCAAAAATCACGCTCCTGAAGGTTTCATTTCATTTGGACTCCGTTTGATATTTCTTTTATTCGAAATACTGAAATAGGCAAAAAAAATAGCAATACGGGTTGGGCCTTCGGTTAGTAGGTTAGTCCCAAAAAAGATATAAATGTGTAAAATAAATCCCATAATCCAAAAGGGGTAATATAATAGCATGGAACAATCAAAAATTATAGATATGTTGGAGACGTATCACCACCTGACTACTGGGACCCACCAGCTACATCTTCGCACACAAGGAAGTGCGTCCAGGCAAAAAAAATGATTCGCCCCCCTGACTGCTGGGACCCACCAGCTACATCTTCTTACGCAAGAAGGTGCGTCCAGGCAAAAAAAACGATTCGCCCCCTGATTGCTTGGACCCACCAGCTACATCTTCGCACGCGAGGAAGTGCCTGACAGTCGGGACCCACCTGGTCGAAGCGTAAGTAGCGTTGTCATTCTGGTCGCGAGTGTGTACGTACATACTGGTGGATGTAGAGGCGTGCACGTGTCGTAGTAGAGGCACGCACGTGTCGTAGTAGAGGCGCGCACGTAGCATGTACAAGTACGTATAGCGGCCTGGGTGCAAGAAAGAAAATACGGCCACGTACGTACATACGGGCGGGGTCTCGAACGCCTACTCGCACATACGTACAGCTAGGGCTCGTGTACATGGTTGGGTCGGAACGGAGAAACAACGTCGTCGTCGTGTTCATGGGGAGCCAACCGGCTGGGTCGGAACGGAATGCGTCATCCTGTTCATCGGGAGGGCTTGGATGGAACAGGCGATGGAAACGAGGCCTGGCATACCGCAGAACGGAGGAAACGGCCTTGTGTTCGACCGGCCACGTTCGAAACGGGATCCTGTTCATCGAGAGGGGTGTGGCGTACCGCAAAACGGAGGAATCGGACCTCCTACGGTCGAAACGGGGGTCCTGTTGATCGGGAGGGGTGTGACGTATCGCAAAACGGACGAAACGGACCTCCTACAGTCGAAACGGGGGTCCTGTTGATCGGGAGGGGTGTGGCGTATCGCAAAACGGACGAAACA